>NW_008752014.1:317612-491022 GCF_000715545.1 Opisthorchis viverrini | reverse complement strand
GTAGTTCGCGGCCGAGTGATTGTTTGCCCGCCTCCGGCTCTCTTCCACCCTTCACGTGGTTGGGCGAAAGTAGCCCTTCGAGGAAGTTGGTCGACTGGCATACGCAGCACGTGGCCAAGCCAGCGCAACCTGTGCAGTGTGATTAGTTCATCTATCGAGGGTGAGTTATTTCTCCCGAATACCATTCGACGTACTTCAGAATTGCTGATCCGGTGTTCCCACCAGATTCGGGCAATGCTCCGAAGACATTGATGGTCAAACACTGGAAGTCTTTTGACGTCCTCGGCGCGCAGCGGCCAGGTTTCTGATCCATATAGTAATATGGAGCGCACCGCAGCATTGTAAACCCGACCCTTGACAGAGAAACTGATGTCACGCCTACACCACAGGTGACGTAGGTTCGCAAGAGCTGCTCTGGCCTTCCCAATACGGATGGAAATATCATCTTTCGCGAGACCACCAGGACTGATACAGCTGCCCAGGTAAACAAATTTGTCTACTACCTCAATCGGTTCATCCGCAAGCATGAGGCTAGAGTTCGAGCCCACCCAGTCTTGCAGTAGCACTTTACACTTTGCAAGTGTGAAGCGCATACCAAACCGCGAGGCAGAATTATTTATATTATTTAGTATTGTTTGCAATGCCACGGGGTGAGATCCTAGAAGAGCTATGTCGTCTGCGTACTCGATGTCTTTGAGCGGAGGCCCAGGGAGCACTTAGACCCCACAGGCATTAGAGGCTGGTAGTGAGTCTTCCATGATCGTATCAATAACGAAGTTAAGGAGGAAACAAACAACGCGGCTTTCAACCTGATCGATCGGTACTCAGCTCCAGGCGACTTAAGTGGTAGGACTCACTCAGAGATCTTAATGTGGAAATGTCTTGATGGCTTCAAAATACCTGAAGAGGATTGAACAAATCCTTCTCCGTTTGGGTGTTGTGTAGTATTTAGTCGTGATGATTAGTCCTTTCTAGTTTGATCAATTGGCCTGCTTTGCTTGAAGCTGTAATGGAGTTTCTGTATTACCGTATTCAGGGTAATGCTGGTTGGCTGCTGGTTGGTTGACTCGCATATTATGCAAATACGGTTATTTGAAGTTCATTACTGTGCTCATTTGGCTACTTTATGGAAGTTCTGTTATCGAGTGGCGAACAAAGCGCGTTTGCTGTATTTACGCCTTAGTAGACCTTATCTATTTTCCCGTTGATGTATTTTGTTCTAATCTCTTTCAGATCAAAGATGAGCGAGGATATCTCTTTTCCCGTCTGATCAAAATGCTGTTTCCTGCCTTCATATTAACGGGCATTCAATTAATCAATATTTTCACTAGTGTCCAATGACGGTCCGAAGTCAAAATATAGGTGACAATCGTTCGAAGTTGACACCTCCTATCCAACCGTCCGACTCGCTCACTAACTTGGTTAGTTTGTCATCCTGTCATCTAAATGCTTCCAGGCTGGTGTACTGTGTCGTTTCTGCAAAAAGTCGGGATGGGGGAGTCCAGAGTCTTTGTTTTCGCATGTAAACGATGTACATCAAGTCTTAAAAAAACCTTACCCCTGCCACGATTGCCGTCTCACAGGGTTCATCAGGAGAGGTGACCTTATGCAACACCAAAAATGTGGGACTTGCCTGGGAGTTGATTGGGAAAAGTCTTGGGATCGTGGTAAGTACATTTCCCCACGAGTTATAGCATCGACATTACTGCGTTTCTTCACGTTTTCCAAACCACCATCCACAGGTAGTTACTGATCGTTACCCTCATCGAGTCTACCTGACTGCAAATTTTTGGCTGCCAGACAGGGGCAGTCGGCATGTCGCGGTTGGATTCGAACTGCGGACCTCAACCACTGAGTTGTTCCGAACTAATTGCGAAGCTAGGCCCGTTTCTATCGATTTCCCCTTATCCTATCTTTGCAGCACCGCTGCAAAATAGTCTTGGCGTTTATTGACTGATTTTTTCATAGACAGGCAACGACCGATCTAGTGGTAGTTTACCTTGCCCACTCAATTACGCCATCTGGTTAACAAGTGATACTACTCTGTGTGGTATTTTAATAAAACAACTTTACCGGCATCCAGCGGGTGCGACCGCGATTTTGCACTTGAAAGTACCAAGAATAGCTGAAGAGCCGTCAATGGCTCGGAACACGTACATTATCAATCGACTCCTATTTTCCAGGGGCATCTGGTTCACTGTTCGCTACGGAAATGAAGTCATATTAGACAAGAGGAAACCGGCTCGGTAGAGGTTCCCCGTTCGGCGAATAGATGTCGTCCGATGTTTCATTATATGACCTGGTTTAGTGGTTAACTGATATGGAAGTCATAAAATGCGATGGAAGCTCTGTGTCGGAGTGCGTGATGGTTTGCGACGAAGAGACTGCACCTTACCCTGATGTGACGGGTTGCGCGCCGCAATAAGAAGGCAAAGTATCAGGGACGCCAAAAGTCTCAATACAATGGGAGTCCTCGCTGCGAGTATCCATTTTAAAAACGGACACTATTGTCCACTCACTCCAGTAACCTGGAACGGTATCGTTCTCCCAAGTAGGCACAAAGAGGCCCAATGGACACTGCTTGAGGAATTCACCGTTACACTTTAACAGAGCAGGTGGGAGGCCATCAGGAACAGCACCACGATGGCACCTAAGTAGAGATGTATACTCGGGCACTTCAAGGTACACTTTTCTGTCCAAGATTGTGGATCGGAAGTGGCCGCCTGAATTGTTGTTCGAAGTACTGTGCTCAGCGGTCCAAGCGTTCTTCTTAGTCGTATATCAGAGAGCCATTCTGGTCGCTCATAGTTTCGCTGACAACAGTCTTCCGAGAATGAGTCCAACGAACCGAGTGGAACAGCCAGCATTTCTTACATCTTTCAGTTTTTCGGCCTTTCGAGTTCACCATGCTTCCTGGTCTGCACGGACACAGTTTAATCTGGCGTCAGGCTGAGTTGTGGCTACGGTCAGGAGGAATCTGACGCCAGGCCTCCAGCGAAGCCAAGTTCCTATA
The DNA here is from genome assembly GCF_000715545.1 of Opisthorchis viverrini. Lineage (NCBI taxonomy): Eukaryota > Metazoa > Platyhelminthes > Trematoda > Opisthorchiida > Opisthorchiidae > Opisthorchis > Opisthorchis viverrini. Next base: position 488,009 of record NW_008752014.1, on the reverse strand, counting down.
AGAGGTCCAATTTTTGGATGAGGGTGGCTGGGTTGTACCTCAAGTGGTAGAATCAGCTTTGAGTAGCGCCTTCAGTGATCATTAGTGTCCGACATCGGACCATCCGGTAAGACTTCGAGGAGCCGGCTCTGATGGGTTCGTTCGATTTCTGGATCCGTCACGAAGAGACTGGACCTTACCCTGATGTGATGGTTTGCGCACTTCAGCGATCCATTGAGCTATACTGGAGAGTGTCCCACGACACTCACAGAGTCTCTCATGCCTGGTTGGTCATTGGTTAGTGGTCTGACGAACACAGTCTCCTGTCCCTCCAGGTTGGGAGTTGGAACATGTGGTGACTGGTAGAAATGGTAATGCATTTGCATTTCCCGCCAAACACCGCTGCCTTACGGTTAGGCTTTTGGGCCAAAGGCTTTGGTTGAGGACCCTAATCGTCCTCCTAGCTAGGCGTGGGCGCCCTGGCAGTATCCCAGCCCACGTACAACCATGAACCGCACATACACAAATAAACTCATGCCACATCGGTCGTCGCGTGGTGCCATCAGCCGGGTCGCCTTACTTGCTGCATAAAGCAGGGCGGGTGAGCGAAAACAGGCTACTGATGACGCCTCCCTTCTTTCTCCCTCATATACTTTTTCTTCCCCCTCTCTCCACCCCATTAATAACTCTCTCCTTGTAGGCCCACACTTAGGACTGATGACTCCGTTCGGTATACATCGGTTTTGCGTGCAGCGTCTGCTCGTCACGTGATGCCGACATTTTTAGGAATCTCCAAATCAATCCTCAAGCCTCGACACCCAGTCTATCTGCCCGCGTTCAATGTCCGCACTCTGAAGCAAGCAGCACAACAAGCTGCTCTTGCTCTCATACTGGACTCGCTCGGCATTGATGTATACTGTGTCTCAGAAACGAGAATTCAAGATGCAAGCACAATGATTGAGTTGACCGCCCCGTCAGTCTCCATTCGCTTCCGGCTGCGCATCTCTGGTGATCCAGAGGCTGCTGCCGTGGGATGTGCAGGAGTTGGTATTGTGCTAAGTCACCGGGCGGAAGTATCCTTACTTGAGTGGATACCTGTTGCTAGTCGCCTCTGTGCGGTCCGTCTGGCAACGTCTGTGAAAGAGTCCCACAAGAGGAAAGTTGATAGATGTCTGTTTATCGTGTCTGCCTATGCCCCAACTGACTGTAGCTCCGACGCCCTGCTGCGGCGAGCTGAAAGCTCAGATATTGTGGTGGTTGCCGGAGATATGAATGCGCAAGTGGGCAAGCTTAGTGCATCTGAGACTCAATCAGGAGGTCGACATGGACTGGACTCGGTACGTACGGACAATGGGGAACGATTGCTTCAGCTGTGTGCTGATCGCAGGCTGTTTTTGTGCAGCGCGAACTTCCGAAATAGCCGAAGTCGTCTGACCACTTGGTGTCCTCCAACGACAGGCCGGCCACAAACTTAAATCGACCACACTGCCATCAGTTACCAATGACGCGGATCTATAACTGGAACACATTTGTGGACTCTGACCGTGCGCTCGTCCGGAGTCGCTTCTGCCTATGTTTTGCGGGGCCGCGTAAGGTGCGGACGAATCGCCTGGCAACTGAAAGACTGGCAGATCCGGATGTCGGACGAACTTACCAGAATCGTCTTCTAGAGTTTCTTCCAAATGTTCCACCATCAGATGTGAACTCACACTGGGACGAGATTGCCACCTCTTTGCATAGTACTGAGGATTTCATCTGTGGCACGACTCGACCAGGCGCACCCAAGCATTGGATATCAGACCGAACGGTGGCACTAGTGAAATCTCGGAGAAATATCCCAGCCGGTCCCGAACATAACCCGGTGCAGAATTATCAGACGTCAAGTGAAAGTGAGCTTGCGATCCGATCGTGAAGTATGGTGGACACAGAAAGCCAAAGAAATGGAAGAGGCCCAGAAAGCCGGTAATGCCCGGAGATTGTTTCAGTTGATCCGTGCGACCGGACCTCGGAAACCATCTGTGAGCGAAACCATCAAACATCAGAATGGAATGACCATCTCGAATAAAGAAGGACGCCTCAACCGGTGGGCTGAATACTTCGAACAACAACTGTCGTGGCCACCAGCCGGTACTCATCTAGAGCTCACAGGTGAAGTAGAACCATGGACGGTGAACGTGGAACGACCTACGGCCTCGGAGGTTTATGATTGCATATGTTCTCTTAAGCACCACCGAGCCTTTGGTCCGGATGACTTCCCACCCTCATTGTTCAAAGATGAAGGTGAAATCCCCAGTCAGCGCTTGTCCGATCTGTTTGCTTGCATTTGGGAAAAGGAGTTTGTCCCAGACAACTGGGGAGAGTCAGTGATAGTGCCCATTTTCAAAAAAGGGGCGCGTAGTGAGTGTGGTAACCACAGGGGGATCAGCCTGACCCCGGCTGTAACGAGACTGTTGTGTCATTTATGCTTCGTCGCCTAACGGTGGCTCGTGAGATACTGACTCGAGAGCAGCAAGCGGGATTCCGGCCTGGTAGGGGTTGCGTTGAACAAATCTTCACACTGCGTCAGGTGCTGGGACAACACCATACATATAAGCGGCCCACGATTCCAGAATTCCTGGATTTCCGAGGCGCATTCGACTCGGTTGATCGGTCTGCTGTTCTTAGCCCCGGAAGTTTGTAAAAATAATGCGTTCTGTGTATTCTCAGACTTCCGGACGTGTGAGAGTTTACTGGGAGCTCTCCAAAAGCTTCCGTACACAAAGTGGCGTCCGTCAGGGATGCCCACTCTCTCCATTCCTTTTTAACTTCGTGATCGATGAAATAATGAGACGAACGCTGGAGGGTCTCCAAAACCCTGGTGTTCAAATAGCCTGTGAAGAAAATCTTGTCGATCTGCAATATGCAGACGACATCGTTCTCATGTTCGAAGAGGAGGAAAAGGCGTGGTTGTTTCTGGATCAACTGACCAAAGTCATCCCGTCCTTTGGTATGCACTTTGCTCTTACAGAGTGTAAGGTCATGCTTGTGGACGTGCAGTCACTGAACATGTCCCTTACAATCCAGGGAGAGGTAGTGGAAGTTGTGGATAGTTTTACGTATCTTGGAAGTTGTATTAGTTCTGATTGTAGTGTGACAGATGAGGTGAATGCACGAATCTGCAAGGTTCGGGCCGCGTTTGCTAACTTGAGACACCTATGGCGTCAGAATGGTTTATCCCTGAATCTGAAGGGAAGTGTGTGTCAAGTTACAGTACGGGCTATTTTGTTGTATGGCTGTGAGACTTCGCCTATTCGAGCAACGGACCTGAGACGTCTTCAGGTGTTCGACAATCGTTGTCTCAGAACCATAGCTCGTGTGAGTTGGTGTCGGCGAATCCGTAACCAGGCAGTTAGGAAGCGCGTTTTCGGTTGTGCAACGAGTACCTCCATTGAAGAATGTGTTCAGCACCTTTACTCCACCTTTACTCTTTTCTTTACACTAAGGCTTTCAAATAAATCATGGTTGTACGGCAGTGAAGCCTCACTGTTGAACCCCGATGCCATGCTGTCGATGAGGGTGATGATAATGTTATTTTTATTTTATTTCCGTATGCATCCCCTCAAACGTATTGTTTTTACACAAAAACCCGCAACCCGAACTGGTTTTTGTAGTGACGAGCCCTGTTAGGCTCCCATGTGTTGAATTTACGCTGCTTCCTGGAACGTCATCCCTAGTTGACCGTCAGTTTTAGCTTTGTAGTGGCAATAAGTGGACAGTTTGCGTAATTAAAATTTCTTACTGATCTTATCCCCACTGAACAGTCTATTTTTACTCATAATTTGTCTTATATTTTATCGATCTGGTAATATTCCAGTTTTTCACAACTCAGATTTTATCCGTTCTCACCAGCTACCAATATGCTTGCAACTGAAAGCAGGGTGGTCAACAGAAAGTCATTCAATGGCCCACTGAATGAAAGCTATCGGTTATCCCAATCTTCATCGTGTATGGGCGACGAAAAGCCCTCTTGTATACCTATCAGGAAACGTCAGTTGTCGATGTTCGAGACAGTCTTTCCAAGAACAAAGCACAAAATGTCAGCCAATGGATCTACAGAAAAGAAAGAGTCTGCGAAAAATGTCGCAAGCACCAATGGAGTTCTAAAAATCTCTGAGACGGGCAGAGATAGTGAAGAATCAACTTCCATTGCTCAGTTTTCTATGATGAACCCGAAGTCAAGTACATCATCTATGGGCCGATGTTCCTTGCTAGATTGGGACAGTTTTATCAATCTTCCGAAGAAGAGAAGATCCTTGTCGTTGAAAAGCCGGAGTGAATCAGTTGTTCACTACAAACCGCAGGTGACTACCTCAGTCACTCCTAAACTGAATGCTTCCTCTCCTGCAGCTGAGAAGAGTTCTCTGTCTGAGAATTGTGTAGGTGAGTTGGAAGGAGCAGTTTCACAGGAGCGAGCTGAACCATCCTACAACACTGAGGGTCTTGAGGAGTCCATGGTAGAAACCATACCAGAAATTGACCCAGACATCATTAGATCTATCAAGAAACACCCAAAAGCCATTGCAGGTAGTACAATATCGCCAAGCAACGTTATAAGCCCCGTTCTTACAGTACACGGGATCGTGGACCCACATGGAAAGGAGCGGTTTTCGCCATCGGTTTTGAATTCATCAAACGGTGGAGTACGCTTGGGTAACTCGGATCCATTTGGCTTTTCACACTGTACGTTATCGCGTTCACCTGTACGGAAGAAGCGAATGCGGGTGCAGAGCACACACTCTGTGGAATTTTGTGAAATGGCTGATTCGGTACGTATTTATTTCCCTGCTTGATGTTAGTACTTCGACAATTTTTGTCACCTGATAACTTGAGACATCCGTCATCATCAAATGTCAATGAAAGTATACGGTAGAATGGCCTATAACGTCACAAATAAGGTCACTTAAGTAGTTTACAGGAGATTTCGCAAGGTTAATCGTAACACTCTGTGTCCAAGCGAGACTTACAACACCTGTTTTCCGTAAGCTTACTCGAACGATGGCTGTGAACGGTAAGGCAGTTCACCCGGCTTCTGGAACTGCCCTAATTAATAATCATGGCCACCGCATACTAAAGTTACCTCTATCCGGAAAATCCATCTTCGGAGGAGACCAACCCTCAGGAAATATTTCTTTTGGTCGGCCTTCTGAAGTTCGTGCTAAGTTTTAAAACCATGGAAAGACAGCCCAAACTTTCGGAACGCAGACCGCTCTACAAAGAATAGAATCTATACTAGAGTGACCAATATGTTCATCTTCCCTTTCGCTTGTCTGGGACGCAGTCGGATGTCCGTTTTATCCATGGAGAGTGCACATTGTTAGTTCCATGGGTGGTCCTCAGGTAACCCAAAACCTCATCGCTCACTTTTTTCCAATCGTCTCTTGAAAGCATGGTGCTCCGAAGTTGTTTCTTTCTTCAGGGGATCAAAAGATTTTAGTGGGTACTCTGTCCTGATCGATCACTGAAAAAATTTTTTTTTATCAACCGTTGGAATAATTAGTTTTGGGATTTAATAATCTACCCTGAATTCAACTTACAAACAACGCGCGGATGAACTGGTGTCAGACAAGCACCCCAACGTTGATCTCTCGCAATTCGATCAAACTTCTTCAGATCCTGTTCCGGTGACAGTGGACCACGGAGCAAAACTTGGAGGGACATTTTTTGATACCGAACAATGTGTCTTGATGCTCGAGGATGCACAAGGACTTCTCTTGGATCCACTGTTGAGCTCCGCATCCAAACGGATGACTTATGAACGCACTGTGACATCACTGGGAGTATTGTACCAGAATGTTTGCAAGCCAGGACTGCTTAGACGAAAAGGATGTGGATACAAACTCACCGAACCCATTATGTTCGCTACCTGAAATCGAACTTTCCAAATTCTGTACTTACGATGGGTATGCTGCCGATCCGCGTTGTTTTGGGGGGATTTTTCCTAGAACCTTATAATTGAAGGGAAATCGGGACCAGTGGGTCTACAGGTTTAAAGTGAAAAATCAAGTGGAAAGGTAACTTTCATTCTAATTTAACATTCGCAAGATTTTCACCATTCTCTAGTTTAATAGTTATCTGTATATTATTTACGCGTAGATGGCCATTTCAAAAAGCTAGCGGTTTGCGGTCGGTGACGAATTATATTTCGTCACAAATTTGATCATTTGTTTTTCACTGCGACAGAGCAAGTATGACACAACTTGTGCGGCTGTTCTATACTTCCGCCGTTGAACTTATCAAGTTATGGTCCATGGTTCCCGAAAGGGAAAATCAGTAGACATTAGAGTACGATCATCCTTTGAAAATACACAGCGTGCACAGGACCGGTGACCGCAGTTACAGCGTTGGTGATACCCGTACACAAGATGAAATCGGTAAATGTTGTTTTCCAACATTTCATGTTACACTCGAGAAGTGCAAGCTACAGTGGATTTAAGCGAATTCTGCTAAATGAAACACAACAAACGGGCTACCTTTTCTGTGATCGAATTCCGGCATTTCTTTTTAGGGCACATTTTCCCACCTTGTCTTCATCGGAGCTGTTTTCCACAGTGTTGGTTTTAGGCTGCCATCTCTCAAGTTGTTGCGCGCTTCACACTGAACGTTTTGTTTGTTCCCATTAGAGGATTCACTTTTCCGGGTTTGAAGCTTCCAAACAGCCATCCCTGCTTCATTTCCCGCACATTCTGATATGGAGATGAAAACTCATACGAAGTTCACCAAACAGAATAAGATGTACTGTTATTATAACGTCTGGGAGAGTTGGCTGAAATCTGATAGTAAACATTTCACACTGGAATTTGGAAGATGGAACCTGGAGTACGTTTTTCAACTACAATAGCGGTAGATGGGAACGTGGATGTTAGCGTCGTGGGCGTGTGGGATGACTGGCATTTTTTGTCCGCTGGATAAATGCACAGTTCACTTTGTCGCGGACACTGCGGACTGCGTATTTCGTGCCACTACGTTTTTGGTCGAATTTTAGTAGGAGATTTCGGGAAGTCGTGGTTGGTCAGTTGCTTTCCATATTTTGAACCACTGTGGAATGCTGCCAACATACAACTGCTATATTCAACTTTTTCGTTTCTCACCCGAAAATTATGTACTTTACGGTATTTGGATAAATGCACCAATATACGTTGACTTCCAGTCTCACCATCCTCTCTCAATCTAAGCTCATCTTCAGTGTGCGCATGTGTAATTCCTGTAATATGTGTATTTAAGTTTGAATATCGTCAACGAAACATCATCAGCTGTGAGAACCGCGTACATGCGTACAGTGGTTCTATCTGCCACACTTTCGTTCACCGATGGCTTGGGGAGGTGGGTAGACAGCTGCACATTGTAGGCGATAGCATAAACGCAGAAATACATGGCCTTGTCTGATGTGTTCCATCTCGGAGACGACCATGGAGACAACAATGATCAGTGCAGCTGAAGTTACTAAAAATGGCTTTCATACTTTGCTGCGGAGCCAGCACAGCCTATCTAGTGTGATTAGTTTGTCTACTGTAGCCGAGTTATCTCTTCCGAAAACCATTTGGTGTTCCCGCCAGACTCTGGCAATGCTCCGAAGACATGGATGGTCAAACACCAGAAGTCTTTTGACATCCTCCGCGCGCAGCCGTTAGGTTTCTGACCTACATAATGATATGGATCACACCGCAGCATTGTAAACTCGACCCTTATCGGATAAGCTGATGTCACGCCTACGCCACTGGTGATACAGGTTCAAGAAAGCTGGCCTTTCCAATCCGGATAAAAGCATCATCTTTCGTGAGGTTACCGGGATTGATGCAACCGCCCAGGTAGACAAATTTGTCTACTAACTCAATATGCTCATCCGCAAGCACAAGGTTAGGGTTCGAGCCCACCCAATTTTGCAGCAGCACTTGACACTTTATATGTGTAAAGCGCATGCCAAACCATGGAGCAGAATTATTCAGATTATTTGAAGGTGGCTTTCAAGTCAAGGAGAACAACCATTGCTGGTCAGTGGAAGCAGTGTCACTGTTCCAGAATCTGTCGGGGTCGAAAATGTGATCGACGCATCCTCTTGCAGGACGGCACTTAGGTTGGTTTTCACGGATCCGTCTCTACCTGTGTTCAGTCAATCTTCAAAGGATAAGAGCAGAGAGCATCTTCGATACCACAGCTACCAGACCGATGCCACGGTGGTTTTCACAATCTCCAACCTAAGTGCGATACTTCCATCATCTTCAGTTTGTTGTGAGAACATTGGTGAATTGCTTTTCTTGACGTGATTCGAGAGCAGATCTCTTAGCAGCAACACCTAATTTCGGACAATAACCCGAGCTTACTTGTGGTCACCCACTAAGCATGTTATGTATTTACTGACACCTCGTCTGGCTACGATTTAGGGTAGTCATTGTTTTTAGATCGGAGTGCGAGCATTGAAATGGGAGAAAGTGAATATTGTCGAACATCCTGTTGAACTCCCTGCCACAGCGAGGGAGATTAACGACAGGATGGAATGACGTAAAGGTTACTTGTTTCAAGTGGGGTCCACTTTCATCCGTGGGATCCATCCGTCGATCCACTCCTCTGCGGCGTTCACGTTCACGTTCCTTGCTTCACGAATCTGTTTCATCAGATTCTAATGTTTTGCACACTCCGAGGCCAAATTTGAATGTGATCAACCTCGGTGTAACTGATGTTGGCACGTCACGACTGATCAACCGGAACGGTTGGATACTCTGTTTGACCATTGTTAGGTCGCGTAAGCAGTTTCTGTTACCGAATAGACGAAGAATCATTGGCATTCTAACAAGACGTTTGTAGTGTGAGCGCAAAAGTACGGAGGGGGATTAGGTAGATCAACGTTTTTTATCAATAGGGGGTGTTTTGCCGCAATTTTTGTTTCATTTTCTGTAACCCGCACTTTCCTCCACATCTGTGCAGCTAATGCCTCCATCGAAGAAAGAGCACAACCAAGGACCCTCTCCATGTCGTCCTGATACCGATATAATTACCAGACTTCGAACCAACCAAGCGGATCATCATACACTGTCTTCGTCAACGAACGAGACAGATTCTTCTTTGTATTCAAGACGGATGCGAAATAAACCCGAGTCTATGGCGGACTCTTTAACCACCAGTCATCGTTTGTCAAACGGTTCCCAGAGTACAGAAGATTTTCTAGACCAAGTAAGCATTGTTTCCGGTGGACACGATTTTGAGTGCCACTGTATGGATCTTCGTGTTTTTACCATCTCTGCACTAACGCAGTGTACTGATGTCTTTCCAACTAGTTTGATTTTGCTTGTCCGTGGTTTTCTATTCTGCCCACATTTTGGAGTTGTTTTATTGTAGAAGTGCTCGAGACACCCGTAACCCACTTCATTCTCTCATGCTCCCATCCACAGTCGAAGGCATCTGCTTACGATTCTCCAAACGATGAGCATATTATGATTTCCAAAAGTGCCCTGCGACCACGCAAGTCAGCGGGTTCCCCATCTGTCACAGCGTGCCCCCGATGCTCGTGCACTGTTCTTCATCCGAATGGTTTACAGCGTCATTTGAAAATGTGCAAAGGTGAACTTAGAGACACAGATGTGAGTTACGATCCACCCGTTCGGTTTTTTGGTGATCGTATTCTATCCTTGTCATCTGAATTGAGAAACGCCTTTGTATTTGTAATCCACTTGCAACATCCTCGTTCGTAATCTCCACAGTCGGTTCTATTGAAGTTGTCATGAATTGATATAAGTGGAAGAAGCGCCTTTAACCATGTGATCCATTTCTATCTTTTAATAACTAAGTTGCACGTTGAATTGCTGTTATGTCAAGTTTTCGTACTTTACGCATTCTCCATCAATCAGAATGAAGATACTTTAACAACTCAAGACGAGCCGCCTCCATCATCTCCCCCTGGTCACCCTACCAAAGCAGGAGTTTTACGTTGTCCCCATTGTAACAGACGCTTTGAAAAGGCGTGCGGTATCGTTATTCACGTACGGACTTGCAAAGGTGCTGACAACGAGGTATCGGTAAGTGAATGTAGTGGATACACCATTTATTAGGCTGGTAAAAACTGTTCCACAACTCATTGCCGCTTCCATCTTTCCTGGGGCTCTCCTAACAGTCGTATTCCCCGAATTCTCAACCTTGGTTCGTAACCGGACCCTGAATTGTATTTAGATGGTGGTGTACGCTCGTCTGCACATTAAGATGGATGGAGACTGAACTGGATCCCTCGTCTAAAATTTCCCCCTGGATACGGTTGAGACAGATGGCCCTGTTGCTCGTGTCTAGGCTTCAAGACCCTGACCAGTGGAGTTGTGTGGAGGAACGATGCCGTAGGTGTTTGCATTTTTAGGAACGTTTTCTTGTTCCTGTTCATATCGCAGCCCTGTTGACTAGCGGTCATCATTCCCTTCATCCGAACTGCACACATTCTATTTTTGTGTTCTGTCTCAGGATTGTTACCCTTTTAATACGTCGGGCCTTGATCAAGGGACAATATTTTCGAAACAGAATGGGCTGTGTGCATTGGTTTTTATGGTTTAACTTTTATCACAGTCGCGAAGTCACAAACAAGGACAAATAAGAGCACAAAAAGGGACGCTGATGTGAACTTTCGTTCACTGGGTTAATACTGGTGTTGAGGCTATATTTCCATGGGAAATCTGCATCGTGGATACAACGACAAGTTTTTACAATCCCGATCTATGCCTACATACCGCTTCCGTTCAAGGTATCATTTAATACTAGTGTCACCGCTCAGACTAAATTAAAGTTTGTGTCAGATGCGGATGTTGGTTTTCCTGATCTTCTTTGCGAGGACAAGCTCGTTCCTTTCTTGCCAACACGGTGTTGTATTTTGTAGGGTAGTCCGAATAATGAGACGAGTTCTATCTCTAGAGGGCAGATTTCGTGTTATCAAACACTGCGTCTGGAGAAAATTAGCTTCCGGATCGTCGGCCTGCTTTCAGCGGTGGGTACCACAGACCCATCGGATGCGGTGAATTGCCATATCTTCGGCCCTACTGAGCAAGTGTAGGCTCCACAAATTCGGACTGCAAAGACTAATGAGTGAAATGAAATAATGAAATAGGTCATGAAACAATAACCGTATCTTATAGGCATTTTAATGTCTATGAATAAAATACCTAGATGAAGAATCGCGTTGCCTCACCCAGTGTCCTGACCGGCCTTCCTTAACAAAGGGAAGTTTTAGGCGTTCCAGATGAGCTCTCACGTATCCCAAAACTTAGATTTTTTCTACGGGGACGCCCTCAGTCGTGGGTTTCTGAAGCGTTAACTTTACTGGCGTACTTCCTAAATGAACGCTGATGACTCTGGGCCTTAGCGAAAAATCATCGGGTAACTTTTGAATATTTCAATAATTGTGTCTGTGTGCAACAACTGACTGGATATAGCTCTTCAAGTTACCTAGGCTCCGCGTCTTTGAAGTTGTGACCGTTGTGCTACCATCCGCTTGGCATCACATTGCTCAACCGACAATGGAAAGCTTATCAAACGAACCATCCATTTTACTTTTCCAGAACTCGCATCCTGCTCCACCTGAAGATCAGCTAACTGCCCAGAAGGTTGAAAAATCTCTCAACGGCATTGCGAAACTTTCGGATATTCCCAAAGAGACGCTTCCAAATAAGGGTTCCAACATGATCCTAGAGTCTAACCTGGATGCCCGCAGTCGTTCGAAGTTGCGTAAGCCTGGGACTAATGTGAGTCCACTGCCAGGCTTTTATGGATACATTGTTTTATTTGGGCTCTACTAGGTACCTCCGTCACTAAAAGTTGTACTATAATGGCCTACCTGTTGGGGCAGCATACTCTGGTACAGTTGTGTCTCCCTCAAGAGACTACATATTACGGTACGTAATACTGATTGACCTCTCTCAAATGGTCCCTCCATCAGGGGACAAGTGTATGTGAACTTTATGGTGCTTTATTCCTCGGAATTTGATCACCAGAACGAACGAGCCGCAGCTAGTTCCTTAAGCAGATAGCAGTTTTCCATAAATCCAGCTGAATAGTCGTTTGCAAATAACGACCGTGTCTGCGGCATACAGTTAGGTGTGAGCTGAATTTCAAGCTTGTACTATTTTCCAGAGCTTCCACCAACCACGCGGGTTGTCGTTTCAGGTTTGAGGTATGCTTTCGTTTCGAAAAAAAGTGGCGATGGTTAGGGCTGTTGTTACGAAGGATTCAAACTTCAACGCCGTCTGGTGTTAAATATCAGAATAAATACTGTATATAATGTAATTTTCATAAATATTCTCAAAGAGGAAGACTGGACGCTAATAATACTTCAGCATAGGAAAGAGCCTTCCACTGGGGGGTCGTTTCCTAGAAAACTCCACAATGAATGTCCAACGCCAGTTTCCCATGGGATTTCCTGTCCCGCAACTCGCTTATTTTTAACTAGTTTCTTCTCTGGTGAGTTATTTTACCTCAAAATAAAGGCTATGGACACAATCCTATATTGCATCCATAATATATGTTTTTACGCCCCTTGTGCTCACCACGAGTTATCCTTAGGTGGGAAAATAACATTGCCGGAAGTCCGTAGGCGAAGGGAGGTGCAGTGACGTTGAAGCAAGTGATGCTCTGACGAAGCTAAGCTATCGCGAACAACGGTTTAATTTGAAAAGTTGGTTTAGATGCTAAGCCAATCCCTCGTGCATGGAGTTTTTTAGTGATTCACGCGATTTCGAACATCCAGATGGTTGTTTCTGACTTTCTTATGATCCTCATGCAGGATAGCATGAAACTTTCGCTGTTTGGTTCGTGCCTTCAAACGTGATAATTACAAGGCTGAATAACGCAGTAAGTTGCATGTTCTCATCGACAGGTGCAGCAACACAAAGTGTTAGACTTCCGTGTTCACCATTCACACTTTTAATCTGGACACAAAACCATCCACCTCATTGCATTTCATGCTCTTATATGGTTTCGGCAAGCTGTTGCTGCCAAGCTTGTTTGACTCTTGAACCTTAGCTTCGGACTATTGCTACTCCTGCATACACACGAAGGGTTCGATGTGGAAGAAACTCTCAGCGGATCTTTCAGTTCAAAACTGTTCTCTCATCATGAGGTCACTCTAGACTAGTGCCGCTTCACTCGCACTTTGCTCCTTTGTGTAGTCTGCCAGCAGTACACATCGTCAGCCGTGGCCCAGAGTGAGATTAGCAAATTTTAGGAGTTATCATTCCTTATGTGCTCAGTGAAATTACCCTATCCTCTTTTCTAATACTGCACAAGAATCTTCATAGTCTATTAGGTATTTGTCCGACCATAACTTGCACTTAAGCTGTCACGTTGTTGTCGGCAACAGCTGCATTGCGATAACAGTTTCACTACTCACTGCGACAGAGTAGTACAAAACGTTTGTGTTACTTGTCCCGACTCATCCCATAGATAGCTGTTGTCCTATCCACAGACATCAAATTTTCCTGTAGGTACCAACGCACTGAAACAACGCTGCATAATTTTGAATCAAATAAACTCCTTTGTAGTTGTGGCTCGCCAAAAGTGGGTGCATTTAGCTGTTTACAGTTGTCTTTCTGGTATGGAATGTCACCGTCCAAGTTTGTTAGAACCCAGGGAACAAAATATTTGGGTGGGGTAAAATTTATATTATACGCCAGCAGCCGAAGTTATCACTCATAGTAGACAGTCAGTGAAAGATCTGCACTGCTGGAATCAGTGCCAGACGTCACGTTACTTAGCCACTGACTATCGATTTCTGTGAAGCCTTATTCCACTCCCACCTCGTGTTTTGCGAATAGACATGGCCCACATGGCCATTTGTTGTTATCCCTTCAACGCTGCCCATTAACGACATACCCAGTTGAAGTGTGATGAACGCTCAGGTATCGGCGTGGATATTGTTCGATCTGTTTCTTCGATCTCTTGGTCCAACGATGCACTTATACTGTTTCTGAGACCATAACCCAGCAGCCCGCATTAGGAACGTTGTTTTGCTCTTGTGCCAAATTGAGAGGATATGATATCACAAATAGTTTATCGGTTGAACAGTTTTGTCAGCGTGAGCAACTGGTCATGATCCGACACCCAAATTCGTGTCGTGGTTCTGAGGTCGACTGTTTTGTGGTTCCATATAGTGAATTGGTTGGACTTTGAGGTATTCTCCTTGGGTGACGAAGATTGTTTTCTGATCCATATCACTGGACAAAACGATTCCGATGATGGAGAACGCGAATATCGCGAATCCCTTCTGTCTTCCTTCCGAGCAACTGCGTTCGATAATGTGTATTCGGCAGGATGTCGTTATTCAAACATACAGGAACGTATTGGCAATAACAAATGATACCAAAGGCTTCTACCGTTTATCAGTTCGCTAGTTAAGTATGGATATTCTCGGTAGATGATGCTGCTGATTTTTTCCAGAGGCGCCGAATAGAGTAGAAATCAAGCGGCACCTTTGAGGCAGAGTTATGTGGATTTGTACCATGCAATTGCTGCTAGGACCTTCGGAGTTTGCGCCTAAAACCTTTGCCTTATGTGGAGCGGCAACCTGATTAGGTACGGATTGGGGTGCAGACACATCGTTTTGGGCGATAAATCAATTGATTAGGTTTTTCGCGTGTGTAAGGCGCGTTTAGGGCTCCAGTTATGTTCTCATCGATTGTAGAGCCACAAATTCACGGGGCGAGTGATTTTCAGTTTTCTGAGTGGGTGGCTTTAGTTCCCACATCCGTCGCCTTCATACCAGTCATGATTTTGAAAACATCCGTTACAAATGTGATAAATATGTGGCCCATTTAATCAGAAACTTGCACTGTAACAGTAAGGTTACCCCTTTTCGCTGTGTACTACGTGGCTGCTGTGGCTATGACTGGGGGCTGATCACAATAAAGTCTTTCAAGAAGGTGGTATAATGCGGGTTTTGTCGTTTTTCATTGATGTCTGGTTGCTTGATGTGATCTTGATCAGGATTGATCATTTCCACAGTTTATGATAGAGAAGTTGAAAATAAGAATGATAGAGTCTAGACAAATAAAAGGGTAGTCAGCATTCTACCAGTAATCTGAAATGAGTGTGAGCTATGTACTAGAGTTGGTGGATTAGATGAATGATACTAGTTTTTGTTCGATCTTGTGTGTTCTTTAGATGATATTAATTATCTTAGACAAAATTACAGAATCCGGACAAACCTACTGGTGTGAACGGAACGTGGGGTGCTGAAACCGCTGTTTTCATTGAGATATCCATTAAACACGTAAAAGCGTGCATTGATTTTTGTAGATTAGGTCTGAACTCTGAATTCACGTTCACATTACACTCGTTTGAACAGTCCTCCTACTGTTCTAAAACAATTGTTCTGGTGAGTCTTCAGGCAACAAGATGCTTAAAAATAGACTGGTCACGAACCAGTAGTGTAATCACCCCCGTAGTCGAATGTTTTTTAACTGTCTACCGTTGGCGTTATTGTTTCGCCCAGCCCTTTTCCATGTGAATTTCTGTTCGTGAGACTTAGGTGTATACTGAGTGGTTTGTCCACCGAGTTAGACATTTTAATAGCCTAGCTCCTTTCCCAGTTCAGCGTACGAACCAACGACCTTCCATGCCACTGCAGTACCGTTTTCCTCAATAGCACCATAGATGTATATTGTGACCTAAGCTACACGATTCCGCACGTCCCCTCCCACAGGCTGCGTCGAAAACAGAATCTCAAAACACGCGTCTGCGTTCTCGTTCTTCCACTCCATCGTCACAACACCGTGCGTCACCAAACAGCCAGACGACCAACCATCGACAAGCTGAATATACTTGTGATCCCGAGGAACACTTTCCTCGCATGCGATTGCGACTTCGCCTATCTCCAAGAGAACCGGGTAGCCAGCCTTCTTCTCTCAAAGCAGACTCCCCGTCCTCTGAAGCAACTACTCTCCCAGCACTTCCGCCACCAACAACTAGATGGAGCAAGAAGTAGGTAGAGCTCTGCGATGTACTTTTGCGTTAGTGGTTTGGTGTGATTACCACTGGCCATTCATACTGCTCTTCCTTGTTCTCACGTACTATTACCACGGTCATCCGTTATTGATGGACAGTTCGATTGTAAACTTTTCACCACAAAGCTTGTTCTGAGTAGGCGGGAAGCACTGTTCGGTTGTTTCAATTTTAGTGGAACTTGTTGATATGCGTGTAACATTTGACCGGGTTATTAGGGCTTTACTTTTTCTAGTGTTTGGATCCACTCGTCTACAATTTTTTTATTCTTTGCGTGCTACCTCGTGGTTGAGACGATTCAGTTGTAAACTGACTTCTGGGACCATTTTGAGACTTGGTGATCAGTCCGAATTGGACCTGGCGTCAACGTGTTTGTCTACATGTCTCTTCCCAACACATCATATGCCACTTTTTGGGAAGTCACATTGAGTTTGATAACCGTGGTTCCGTTTTATTGGGAGCCACAGCCTATTTATCGATAGGATACAAGTGAGTTTCTTTTCATAGCTAAATAGCGAGGGTGCGAAAACTCGTTAACGTGAGCTAACACCGTCTGTGTAAGGCTTCACATGACCAACCTTCGTGCCGTTTTCTCAAACTCTTGCTTCTTGTTTTATCGTTGGCATACCCCATCGAGCTAGTTACTCATTAGAGACGCATCGTTGAATTTTATACGCTTTTGTGTGAGTTCACCTCTCCGAGTGCAAATGTAATCTGCAACAGTCGTACCTCCATCTAAGATTCAAGCGTTACTCGTAATCAAGGTCATGTTGATAGGTCATGTTGATAGTGCTTTTGTCTGGGTGAATGTGCGAAAAACTCAGTTCCATTGGTAATTGATCAGGTGGCTGTTGATCTGTTTGCCGAGCTTGGCAATTGATTTGCAAACGTTTCGTCACCATTCGAGGAGACATCTTCAGTGCGCTGTTAGTTCACCCCGAGCTACCAATATTCCAAAACATTACCAACTCAGTTCCATTTTATTCCTGTACTTTGTTTGTCCACTCTATCTCTTTCAAGAATTATGTTTTTGCCTGGATCAGTGTGTCCAACATCACCCGTAACTTTTATCTTTCGTCACGCTATGTAATCCGCTGCGTTCATTTTCTCCTAAACTTCCATCATCTTTTTTATCGTAGACGACGCAGTTCAGTTCTCTCTCACCTTTCGACTGACAGTCGAACAAGTTCGATGGACGACTTGCATTCGACAGTTTCGGACGCCACAACAATGCCTGCTCTACAAGAAAACAGACCATCCACCCGAACTGTCACGATTCCTCGGAGTCTTTCATGCACTTGGTGTAACCAGTCCGGTTTCCCTTCTGTCCGACTTTTATCTCTCCATCTTACCAAGTGTCCGATGCGTCCAAGAGCACTGACAACCCATTCTCGTTCGACGACATTCAGTCAAATCGCCACAAGAAACAAACTAGGGTTGTCAATCAAGCTGTGGCCTTGTGCTACTTGTGGACTGAAGTTTCGCTCGAAACCGGTTCTGCGTTCCCATATGACTGTCGGTTGTCAGCGTGGTCGTAAAGCCGCATCTGATCCGGCAAATGAATCGAATGCCGATAAACTAATCGGTTGTCCCGGTTGCCCGAAAACTGCCATGCCTTTCGACTCGACCGAGGCTGTATTAACTCATCTTCTATCTTTGAAGCCTGGCGCAGGACATCCATACGGCAACCATGGTTCACTATCCACTCCTCAATTATGGCCTGCGCTTCTCTCCATACCCAACCTTGGGTTTGGGTGTCATATTTGTGGACTACTGTTGGCATCTGAATCCAGACTGGACAAACATAAGCGTGCGGTGCACGAAGCCTGGCTCCAGAGTGAACACCAGAAAGCCCTGAGTCCGCAAAAGCGGGGTTCAACGGTGTAACCGTGTCGTGGGAATTTTTTTTATCAAAGTTTTTAAAAAATGAAAATTCTAGATTCCGCAATTTTTATTTTCATTTATATATACTTCGAAATTGGGTGAGATTTCTGCGCATTTACGTGTGGATTTCGTGTTGATGTACTATTTGCTGATTTTACGCATAGATGAAAAAATAACTTATGAAGTTTTTTTATTATGTTGATAAGGTGTGATCAGTTTACGTTTTCTGTTGTGCTCTCGGGGCTTAAAATTTTGTTTGGATATTCATTCTGTACAATAACCCTTTGCTCTACATAGCCTACTGCGCTCAGTCCACCGCAGTCGTTTTACGGTAGGTCAACGGTTAGGGCATAACTGAATAATCTCCATGTGCCTGAGCAGAATTAAAAAAGAACCCTTGGACATCACTTGATGCAGAGGATGGAGCAACTGTTGTGTTATTTGGGACTGATTCTAGGCGTGCACTATACTGCTGCACACATTGAGGTAGATGTCTTCTAGGAGCCGTCGTTAGAGTTTTGTTGAAATTCTAAGATTTCTTCGTACAAACGTTACCGTGTATACATTCAGCAGTTCCTCGGAAGAGAGACTGATTAAGAACTAAGACCTCTTCACTTCGGTCGCTCAAAAGTCAGCCTAAAACATTGACTTCTTGATCGCTCCGAGCATTTTTACAGTCGCTTGTAATGTGAGGCGATTTGTGCAATCACCTGATACCTTAATAGCGTCAACTGAGTCGCGTGATGCCAGTTTACATTGTTGTTTCCTATCACCATCCCAATAAACCAGCTACCATATTTGATGTATATTTTTACAGATTTCCGACTTTCTGTACCCGAGTGAGAAAATCACGAATGGTTGTTTTGCATACCTTTTAGGTGCGCATCAATTTCACGCTTTTCCAGCTGTCAGCTTCCAACTGACACTGTCACCAGGTGCACTAGATTTGATACATGCTGACCAGTTTGACGGGTTGCAGTATCTGAATTCTGAACAGGTGTGAATTAATCCATGACATTTGAAAACGGAGTCAGGTGACATCCAGGTTTACTTCTCATCAAAGCAACAAATGCCTCTCCTGATTTATGGAAAAATCGTCGGCTCAAGTGATATTTTTAGGATAATCAGTACAATTGCGTTAATAACTTTGCGTGTGCACAGCTAATGGACTTCGTTAGCATAGACAACTCCAGATGGACAGAATAACGAGGTAGAAAACAACTACTATCTTGTGTGTGTGGTCCTCTGGCAATTTTCAACAAGATATGTACGAATGCAGTGACTAAAAGAAAAGAAAGTCTAATAGCAGAAAAATAAGAGCTCATCGTTGTACCATGAATTGTGTACTAATCGCCACGCAAAAACTAAGGGATAGAGGGTAGTCTCAATCCTTACACAATCGGGTGTGGCCTCGATTTGTGGTTGCTGCCGCTCTGTAAAGCGTGTGTCCATGTGAATTGCTTTTGCCCACAGGGGTCAGGTTTGTCCAGTTCGATAAATTTCTCCTCTGCAGTGGCAAGCAGTCGTATTCACGCAAGAGTGATTAGCTAGGACTTGGTACACCATCTGAAAGTTTTCAGTAGGGACGGTAATACCATTAGAACTAATCAATTGCATGGCCAAGGAACTTGAATTTGACTTTCTAATTCTTGGCGTTAACCGAACTGGTCAATTTTCAGCAATTCCATTAGACAACCGCTATGTACGACCAGTGCTTGTTGCGTGTATAGGCATTCGGGTGACTACAAACAGAGTGAGATCCATAAGCTTAAATGAATTGAATATCTTCAACCATCTTTGCCTGAGGTCACGGCAACTGGCTCCTGTGGCAGGATGCCGGTTTCACAGGCCCTGAACTGTCTGTACATGGGAAAGGCGGTCACAGGCTAGGGCCGAACAGACAGTTCCGATTCGGATTCTAGCAATTTATGCCACATGCTAGGTTGCGAACGAACCCATTCAAAGCTGGCTTGAAGATGCCGATCTGGGTCGTCAGCTGCCCTCCAATACTGTAGCTTCACTCCGGCCATTGGGGAACCAGGACAAGTTTCCCAAGCTTGTTTTCGGGTTTTTGGTCGTGATCAAACGATGGATGTAGTCACTACTGAATTAGTTGTCGTAAACGTTATGTAACAGCTTGTTGTTTTTCGAGCCATCGACTTTTTAAGATTTGTTTAGTACTCCATTGACCAAAAACACCGAGTTTGTAGATATCTTACACGCAAATTGGCCAAGCTTCACAACCGTAGACAGGGCCGGCCAATTGCAGTTCTGAACACACCAACCCTTGTGTCCAAGCTGATCTCACTTTTCTTGAATGGAGTCTCCCTCAGTTGTATAGAGAGAGATACGGAGAACAGTCTGCCTGTTAAATAAAATGCTTGAACCGAAATAACAAAAAGCAGCGCTCAACTTCACCTATACAGAAGGTCGCCTGTTGATCACTTGCTTAGGGAGGAATTGTGTTGATCAACAGTCTACTGAATCCTGCAAGGTGGCTGAATCGATCCAGAACAGCTTACAATTCAATTTACCGACTGAGACAATGTTATCGATCGGTATATTTGAGGTCAATAGTCCAGACGCTTGTGTTATTCGGGCGCTGGAGTATCCATCGAGCGCCTATTGCATCGCCCAATGTTTATTGGGTCCAGTTATGAAACGCATCTTTGTTCCACTCTCATCAGCGTTAACCCGGACTCGAGCCTTCGTCGACAACAAGGAAGTTCTGATGAGACCAGTGAGTTTGCAGGTATACCCTTAGCAAGGGTGATAATCCGTAGTGATTCACAGCGGCTTGATTCGAATGCAGCGCGGCAGTACAAAATGCTTTACTGCTGAAATTCGACCCAATGCTTCAGAAATCGCCTTGTGGTGAATACACGCGCCACAGCTTTTGCTGGAACGGAAACTTTCTGCATTGAGTCGTGATTGAGTATCCAGTATCTAAGATCTTTCGACATTTACAGAATTAACATCTTTGACTTTCCGAATATTTTAGCGAACTAGTTTGGGAGGAGAACGGAGACGCCCAATTAATGACGGACGGACTTCATCTCGAATTCCTCCTAAGTGCCTTCTATTTAAAAAAAAATGATTGATGATTGAACTCGTCTCAATCTGACGGCTGTCTGCAGTTAATGGTTCTCTTCTGAAGAACGGACTGATGTAGAGCGTGACTGAAAATCCCACCCAAGCTTTCTTCAAATCATTAGCTCTCATCTCTTTGTTGTCTTTGTGCGAAAATGCTTTCAAGAGTTGGCTTTCACGAGCTAACACGAAACATACGCAAAAGGTCAACAGGGTCACAAGCGTTGGGGACTTTCCCTCTTACATTGTTAATCAATATGAGATATGGCCGTTTCTAACAGACCGAGCGGTTTCGAGAATTCGGAAGTCGGGGGTCTTGATGAGGCTTGATTATAATACCAACGTGAAGTGTAGAGTTTTATATGAAATACATTGCGTGGTATAACCAATACAGGCCTTCAAAAACTGTTAGTTACCTGAAGCATGGTTCACTGATTATTCAGGGAGGTCCGGTGATTTCCAGAGTGACGCGGGCAGTTGGCTGTTGTTATGGCTGCGTTGTACTCCTAGGGGCCGGTTTACGTCTGTTCACGCTCGAGTGGGAGGACTGATGCGTTTCAAGGGTCAGTATTTTTACCTTGCGAAACATGTTTCGATCTTCGTTCGCCTGAGATTATGTTCCTCGTCTTACCGACAATTCTACCGCTATTAATTAACGAGGACGTAATCGAATTAGGGGGCAGTGTGATCATACTTTGACCACTTTGTTAGTAAATACCTTCTAGGTTGTTGGAAACGAGCATTGATAATGATTAGGGAGGGAGTTTGTCAAATCTCACTGTTTTTACATAGTTTTACTTAGCCGAACTTTCCCAGGCTTTGACGAGTGGAAACGTTTTATCAACCTATGTGGACACTAGTCGCCTGTAACCCGCGTTGGTTCGCACCCAGATATCTTGTTGACCATGATTTGCAGCCCACTGTGAAAAAAAATCCATTGGTGATGAAACCCGCTAAAGAGATTGGTGGGCACACGGATACTGTATTCAGGAACAAGGTATGTGTGCACTATGGGCACGGTCACTCAAGGCAAACGCAGTCCCGTGGAGACCCGAGTTTTTCACTGGATCACTGTAGTGATATCAGTGGTAGGCATGCATTGCCTATGTGTGGACTAGTGTACTGCTTGAGTTGAGTAGCCTGGTCTCACATTTGACACAGGTGATAATAGTGATGACTGTGCAGCGTTCAAATTTTTAACCGCCAGAGGCATGGACCATCAACAGTGAGTCGTACGTATTGATTTGCAACAACAAATGTTGGTAATCGTATTCAAATCGATATTCGTTGCGAAATGAAATATACTGCTCTTCAACCTTGGATTGCGAAGATTTCTCAGATAAACTTCCTGTCATCTATGCCAATCGCAGTCCGCATCAAGCTCTAAGAACTCGTGAATAAGCGTTACCTGTTTGATTTCGTTACGGGGGCCATAAGAAGAATTCGACTTGGCCGGCCGAATATACGGTGAATACTGTAGGGGAAACCCCATATGGGGGTTAATATACGTAAAATTAGGACAAGTTAGGGCTTACCCAGCATAGTGAGTATGTGCTTTTGAGGAACTCTCAAATCACTTTACCACACGGATCCTCCAGGAACCAGCCGCAACCGTTCGTTTTTTAGAGACTCATTTTTTCTGGAGGTGGTCGGGCGGGGATGTCGAGGTGAAGTTCGAGAACACAACACTAACCAGATGGGAGATATACGTAGAAGAAAATAGGGCTAAAACGGTTAGATCTGTCATCTCCTGCGCATTTGACATAGTGATCTTGAACCAACTACCTCGGAATGACAGGTAACGGCCCCGATTTTCCTTCACCTTGGTTAATGTATTCTGTTTTTTGAAGCGCGAATTCTCCGTTCCCTGTACAGCTTATCCAGTTTCCAATCGAGGTATATCGGTAGGGATTGTTTTGCCAAGACTGTGTTGATCATACCTCACCACTGAGACAGGTAACCAAACTGATTTCGGCGGGCAGAGTGGCTTTTCTAGCGAAATAGTGCATTCATCTTTGTGGTTCGCCAGAAATCGTGGCACTATCTGGCAAACATAGGTACCCCGGTCGTATTCTCGTTAACCGGATGTTTTGAAGTCAAATACCACTTTGGCGAATTCGTGCTGCGCCAAAAGGGCGTTTACCACGCACGGTCTGGCTTGTTTTATAGTTGTGAAGGGCGGAGGATCTGGTATCCTAAATGTCTCCAAAATGCCACCATTGTCGGATGGCATCAGTAAATATGTAGCTTTCCAAGTAAATGCGGGTGTCAGTTTGTCGATTGGGTACTTCGGTCGCGGACAAATTCCAGCATCATAAACTGGGTTGGTGCGGCCATGGGCTAAGCACGCAGAGTCGTGTTCTGCAGAGGCTAATTTCGTCTGTAATAACTCCTGTAGAGTGACGTGAATTACGAAGTAGACAGTCTTTATCAGAACGATATGAAAGAGATTAGGGAACGTGTTGGAATATTGGTAGCTCGGTGTATTGGTTAAGTGGACGCCTCACAAAAGCTTTCAAACGTTCCCTAATCTAGTTCGTAATTGATCAAGTGGCTGTTGATCTGTTCGCCGAGCTTGGCAATTGATTTGCAAACGTTTCGTCACCATTCGAGGAGACATCTTCAGTGCGCAGTTGGTAGGGAAACGTTTGCAAATCAATTGCCAAGCTCGGCGAACAGATCAACAGCCACTTGATCAATTACGAACTAGATTAGGGAACGTTTGAAAGCTTTTGTGAGGCGTCCACTTGATCAACCATGTGCTTGACTGGGGATGTAAGATATGTTGACTAACAAGTCTTGTGCTACCAGTTTCTATTTACAATGTGTGTGATAGTAGTAATAATATACCATATAATAACTGTGATAGGCTTGCAAATGTTCCCTTCTATGTACACTTCTTTTCCCTACCTTAGATTTTCGTAAAACAGGCATTGTGGTTGCACCTAATCAGTGCAATCGTCCACAACAGTGATTTTCATCCCATAAAATACTTAGATAACGTTTGGACTCTGTTTTTCTGCGTCGGTATAGTAATAGTCAATTAGTTATTATTAATTGTTCCAAGCGTTTATAGTCTAGTATACACAAGAAGTACTTTTAGTGGATAGTCACTATGATTAGTTCGTCTAATCAACATTTGGTTTTCGAATGGGAATTTCCGTCCCACAATGGTCAAACGCTGGGCACCTGCATAAAGTCAGAAGACTCTAGGTGCTTTCTGCGAAGCCTAATGTGGCACTGCATGTAAGACTGGCCTGATGTAGAAAGTAGCGAACAAGGTCGGTGGATTGGTGTACAGAAACCTGCTTCGGTAGTAGTAGAACCCCGAACGCTCATCAGCTGCTCGTATATCATCGAGGTACCAGTTGATGGTTTCCTATCACATGTTTTCCCATCGGCTGCTAACGAGTGGGTTGGCTCTGCTTATATAATCCTAATGGTCTCAAGGGAACCATTACCGAAAACTAAAGTGATCAATCAACATAGCTTACAATTAATGTCACTGATTTCTTCGGGCTGCACGCTACCCATGTACTTGTATGGTACCACCGTTGTCTCTGTCTTGGATTAGATACCCGGTCAAAATTAGGCTCTGACTCATGACGTACCGCAAATTTCTGTTTCTTGAGCCAACCGAAATCAGTTTTTCCTTCAGCAGCATCATTTTGGCCTCATTTTTTGTCAGTTGCTCACATTTGTCTGGACAACAACTCTCCGATTAAGTTGTCTGAGCTCTCTCTGCATGAACGTCGCAACATGACAGTGACCACGATTTTGTGACATTAGGTTGATAGATGAATCAGCCACAACCGTGCACCTCTAAATACGATTTCGGTGAGCTTGCTTGTTGGCTTAGCTGAGCATTACGTCGGCTGCTTTGTTTATCTGGTTCTAGTCCTTCGCCCGGCAAAAAGCGGTTCGATGTGTAAACAATTTATGTACCACATAAGAAGTTAACTCCCTACTTTTCAATCATCTTTAGTTTCTCTCGTCCAAACGGAGTGCCTTCTGCTGTACAGCGAAGAATGAGTTACGGCGTCGTATCATGAAAGAAGCACATCAGTGCTCCGTTGAGGGACACTGAATCATGCTGCTGGGTTAGCGTCGAACTTAAAGTAATTGCAGAGATATGTGTCGGCGGTGGCCAGGTGCGTTTTTCGCATTTTATTGATCATTTATTTGAAGCATCCAGCAAAAGGTATGATTTCTCACACTGATTCCCTTTGTCTCCCGATTCTAGCCCCTTTCAACACGAGTCATACGAAAATATTCTCTTCGTTGTATGGTACGTTTTCGAAGCATTCACCATGAAAGGATTTTGTCAAACATACACAAGGTGAACACACGGTAAACACCAAGTACATGTCAGTTTATTGTGGGTGCAGAAAAAACAGAGAAACGCACTACCCATATCCGATCACCTAAGTTACAGAAGCGTGCACAGGGGTCTTACTGTCCCACCGCAGGCTAAGTGAGTTTTTTGCAACGGCTAAAAGGGTGTTAAGCTACCAAAACGCATTTTCCTGATATTTTTTCCTTCGAATACTTTTGCTGTATACCTCATTTCATCAAGTCATCACTGAAGTGTCCCTACACTTTTTCGGATTGTTTTGAAGTTTGCTGGTAGTGTGAATTCTTTTAAGATGGTAAATCAAGACTGTATCTACTTGATAACGTGGATTTGGGAGTTCAGTGGGGTTTCTATTGAGACTCTGCTACATCTACAGACACTATTTTATGCCAACAAGAGTGTGTTCCCTCTTGATCCACTGGCTGCAGCTGGTCCCGTTGATGTTCGTTGCAGAGGCTTTTTACCGCTTTACATGCTTTCCCGACGTTAGTGCAAAAATGAATCCTGAGATAAAACAACCAGATTCCACATACGAAGTGCAGTATGTAGTAATCGAGGTTTTCGGCATGGATAAACTTCAATATTTCTTCCGGAACCCCGTTGAACGGAACTCATTTCTGTTGAACTAAATGTGTAGTGCAAGGGTTACTTTGTTAGAACGCTATTAGTTAGGATAAAATTAAAATCATAGTCAAGTGGGATTTCGGATGTTCACCACTTCAATATCAGCTTTGAATGAACTTGGTTTCAGTGATATTTGCTCAGCTGTCTTCAAGTGGTCCATCCGTCAGTCATGATGTACAGATGTGAACATTGAAAAGTCGCTCTATCCACATTATGTTTTCGAGCGCCTGACACTCAACAACCGCCTCATAAAATTAGGTGTTATCGAATATGCTGAGCGCCATGTGGGTTGCCATACGAGTTTTGTACAAATGAAGTTCTTTCCGTATCTCATAAAATATTGGTGAATCCTTGTTAACTTGTAGTGATGACCTGAACGACCAAATGGTCGTAAAACCCGATAGGTTAGCGTTTCGCTCGCTGTGAAGTAAACTTGCAAAATTAATTCTAATGGGGATGAAAAACCTTTCAGATCAATGGATGGTTCGTACAAACGATCCGATTGATCGCATGTAGCCAAGGCTTTGTGTCACACAGACCCACTTAACAAAAATATTACTAAATAGATGTCAACATTTTGAACTTTTTCATTCACAAACATTAAAAAAAGTACTTTTGAAGAGCTAAGGCACACGGTTACCGAAAAATATACACATGTCTCTGAAATGCGGTGCATATATAAGCAGGTAGCCCGTTTGTCAAACTTATCAAAATGAAATCGGGTCGGACGCTTTATTAAGCCTCTTCACCGATACGCCGCGGAAAGGCAGACACCACTGACACCACTGTTTCAATAGATCACTTCAACCCAGGTTGCATTTGCCCCTTCCCTCGTTCCCTCTAACTCCACTTTTCTTCATCTTGAGAATGGAATAAGCCGAGCATCTTCAACGATTCAGACAATCTTATTCAGCAGACGTGGTAACTGCACGTTATGGCCTGAGGGCATTTTAACAAAAAAATACCTGGTATTGCTAAACAGCAGACGAAACTGAAGAGCCATTTACCATAGATTGGCAGAGGAAGTATTTGCACGATGTACGGATGTTCAATTACAGTTTATGCTCTTGGGGATGCAACAGAAATAAGTCACACGTCCATTATTTAAAAAATGCGCATCATAAGCACAGAGCAAACTGAACTGCAGGTATGGGTTCGCGCACAGAATTAGTTGAAATTTGCGTGATTTGAAGATTGCAGTTGAAAAAATACACAGCGATTGGTGTGACCAGGAAGAAACAGATTCTTAGCGAAGAGGCTATGCAACACAAAGGCGTGAATTGGTTCCAATCTGTTTTTTTTTTACGTGCGTACCTTGTGTTTGAGCAGGTTATGTGCAATTCGCCGGATACTTCTTGCACGAGAGCTTAACTAGAGAAAGTTGTTGGACATACAAAGACAGAGGCTGTTCGGTTTCATTACCAACGTAACTGAGGTTTGAGTGCCGGGTACCTCCGTGAAGAAAATCAGACAGCTTTTAGGATGTTTCATATGTGCAAGCGGGCAACGGTCAGTCAGCTTCGTTGAGTACGAAGTACCTCACCACACGCCATTAGTTTGACCCCAGTTTGCCGGATGCAGTCCGGATAACTAGCCGAACACAATGAGCGCATCTAGTGAAGGATTGCCAAATCATTTCTCCCCAACAACCAACCCATCGCTACGCACCACTACGCTCCCTAACGACGCACCAATGATGTCACCTCGATTGGTGATAAAACGCTTGCAATCAAATTGTTTAACTCAGCGAACAAGCTAACGACCTTACCCCCAACTTGACACTGACGAAGAACGGTCCACTTTCGATTATTCCTGCTTGAGTAAGTTACTATTCTTCCGAACCGCGTGCGTTACGTGCTTTGCCATGGATACATCTCACACGGGTTGAATCAGTCAGTCGTAGTTATGTATTTTACTAAAGTGAATTAATAAGGGGGTCGATTGGATTCAAAAGAAATACTTATACCTTTCAGTGAGTGAAAATCTGGAATTGACAGTCGTGCACCGAGGGTTGCCCAATCTTGCCGACACGCATACTAAACAGCTCACTATAGAGAAATACAGCGGCTTACTGGTGCACATGTCTGAGTTGGACGTCATGGACGCACTGTGCGTTGAACAATGGACAATTTTTCTCCCGCGTCGATATCGCCGAATGCCTAATGATGCGTTTTCCGAACCAAAATGTGACTGGAGTAGGTTTCGTGAACTATTGTGATGGCTGCTACGTGATTTTCTGTGAATAAGGATTCGTTTATAAACCAAAAATCGAATTCATTTCTGTTAGCTTTTGATGGGGGTCTCCACAGAAAATTTTACTGCATCCTACTTGTAATGATTGATGGTCTGTCGGCCCGAGGTTATTTTTGGGATAATGCTCCAGCTGGCGTATTGGTAAGTGAGGTGGAAAGATTCATCACTTAAGAGAATCGCTTTGGAGATTTTCACCGACGAATGAAATGATTTTTCGGTGTCCCCCCGAAAATGATTCCAAACGCGCCGTCATGTATAGGCGCGGTATCCATCAATAAACTGATAATGTTGAAAAGTTTAATAAATGGTCAGGTTTTACGAGTTTGTTCAGGTTTATCTTCTGATAAAAACTGAATATGAACGGGCACCAAAAAGGCGATGACTCAGTTAGCAGAAGCATGTTTGGAACCAGCCTCGTGCTTATGATTTTTCCCCACATTATGTATATTGTTGGTCCCAATCAGAAGCAGTCTGCACTAAGGTCGTGCCATCTTCCAACTGCAAGTCCTGTCATAGCAGTGCAGCAAACAGAGCTTATTGATGAAAACCATTTCCTGCGGATTACCATCGTTCAACTAGTTGAACTCATTTGAATGAATTCGAGAAAGACAAGATGCATGTGATTGAAAAAGCGATATCCAAAATATTAAGACGTCTTAACCAATCCGAAAATATTGTTACCAATACTTTCGAGCGTATCCGCCCCACTGGCACAGCAATTACTCGGCTCTATGGTCTCCTGAAAGTGCCCGAACCCGACCTACCTCTCAGGCCTGTCCTCGATGTGTCTAATTCTCCTTATCATGCTTTGGCCAAATGGCTTGTCAGTCTGCTAGAACCAATCCGGTTAGAAGTGTCGACGCACAGCCTAAGTGACAGTTTTGATTTCGTCGATCAGATTAGAGATTTGTAGGTTGATAAACACTCTATATTCTCCGTGGACGTCGAGTCATTGTTTACCAACATACCACTCACTGAGACAATGTTTGCGACTTACTTAAGTGCAACGGTAAGGATATTGGAATTTCCATCTCGGGTCTTAAGGAACTCCTGCTCCGTTGTACCTACAATGTTAAGTTTACTTTCAACGATCAAAGTTATCGACAGAAAGGAGGGGTCGCAATGAGGTCTCCTTTAGGTCCCATGTTGGCAGATTTTTCATGGTCAAACTAGAGACTCAGAAAGTAGACGCACTCATCGGATGGATAACATTGTATCGTCGCTACGTGGACAACATCTTCGTACTTACCGACGAAACTATCAGCACAACAGACGTGCTAAGCAGTTTCAATTCAGTCCATACTAATATCAAGGTTACTATCGAATCAGAACAGAGGGGACAGTTAAGTATCCTCGATTTCAGTGTTAAAAGGAAGACTGACGGGACCATAGAGCTCAAAGTCCGCAGAAAGCAAGCGTGGAAAAGTGAGTATATTCACTTTGATAGCTTTGTTCCGTTGCAACAAAAGCGTAACCTAATTAGACACCTGACTGAGAGAGCAATGAAGATATGCTCGCCCGACTGCTTAGAAGAGGAAATAAAGTTCTTGGGACGCACATTCCTGCAGAACGGATATCCTGAAAGGTTCGCACTCAGTACTATGGAAGCCTTTAAGCCCAAACCTACACAAAGTTCTGTTGGGAAGAAGACTGTATACATGAGGCTTCCATTCAAAGGTGACTCGGTTGCTAAACTAATCACCAGAAGGCTTAGAAAATCTGCTGATGCGACATACTTGGCCGCTAATCTGTGTTTGAGCTTCAACTCCAGCGCCAGTATCAAATTCCACCTGAAGGACAAATTGCCATGTTCTACAGTCAGCTTTTTTGTGCACTCATTTGTATGCTCGTGCCGAGCATCATATGTTGATTGTACGACAAGGCATTTGTCGGACTGCGAGCGAGAACACAATCCCGTATCCCTGAGTGGTAAAGGGAAGAAACCAGGCTCAAGCGCGATTGCATCACATTTGGCCGAAACCAGTCATGTCATAGACAAGGAAAAAGTCTTCACCATCATACAGCGGGTACTTCTGAACCGATCACAACTGGTACGATCTAGACTACCATCGATCGCAGAGGCATTTGGAATCCGACTGCTGTATCCGCAACTTTGCATCCAAAAGAAACTTGTGCGACCTCTGAACTTGAACTGGCCTACAAAATATCCGGCCCCACAAGTCCGTCTGATATTGACGTCACTTACCTGATTCCGCGACCCACTGATCCATCCCTCATCCAACCCCGTTTCTTTGATTTCTATTTCTCTAATGTGTATGTAGCCCCAATCTTAACCTTTTCTACGTGATTTCTGGTAGCATATAAATTTGTGATGTATCAGCCAAGAGGAACAATCACAGAAAACAAAGTTTGTTCGCTACCTTCTTCATTCTCAAGACTACCAAGGGTATATTCAGCCACTTGAGACAATCCAAAGACCCGTGCGTGCCAGAGGAACTTCAGAGGCATCTGAGGTACAGCGCGAAACTTGCGGAAGCCAGGACAAGGCTACGACTCCTCAACCAATGTATGCAACAGAATCAGTTTCCAACGTTTTATCCACAAATACTATGCAGAAACCGAATCAATCCAACTGCCACTGCACTAAGGCGCCATGCACGCAATGAATGTGATACGATGCAAGAGAATATTTAGGAAATAGTACGTAAACAACCCCAATGTGCAAGAGCACTAGAAACGCTGACGATATCCGATCGCGTAAACTTCAACGCATATGTTGCCAAACTGACGGATGCCAAGGAAATGTAACTCGCCAGCCAGCTTAATCCAGCGACACTATGCACCAAGTTTCCAACAAATCCAGAAAAGTACGTGCACAATTTTTCTTCTGCCAGAACAGCCTCAAGAAATGTCTAAATATCGCCATGAAATGTTATTTACAACATAGCTAACGATACGTATATTCACCGAGCCGGCAGAAGCAGAATTTGGGTCAAATTTTGCAAAAGGTACTACCCAACGGCACGTAATCAAGAGGAATTATGTTGTGCGCTATTATTGAATCTTGGTTGTTTTCAGATGTTTGAACTTTTCAGCTAGCGTTTTGGAATCACCGGTTTACTTCCAACTCAAATTCACTTTTTTGGCTGACACCGTAAGTGGTCGAATACTTTGTAGGTTGGGAGCTTAGGTGGCCTACCTGTTCCAAACAACACGGGTTTTTACTCGAGTCTGTTATGTCGTAATAGGAAAACGATATTTTAGCTTAGATTAAAACAGCATTCCAAATGTTAGATCGTTTGCTGTTTTGGGGATGGTATATCAATGTGGTACATCAATGAGGTGACTGAATACGTGCGGCATAATAAAGGGGAGCGACGTAAGGAAGTCTCCAATATGGGTTCAGTGAGAGGATAAAATTCTAAATTTTTCGTAATGACCGCTATGATACAATAACGTATATCCATAGAATCTAATACTGTGGTATTCACAACGAACGGGCCAGTATACAGTTTGCTATTCCCGCTGCATGTTTTTTTGAAGGGCTTTTGCGCGTACGATAGCTTCCACTGATAGACATGGACTTCCGCACTTATGAATACGTGTTAGCGAAAGTTTTGTACTTTCTTTCCGAAAGGGATTTATTATTATGGGACTTTTTTAATGGAGATTTCGTCCGGTCTTTGAAGATGTCCTAGGCCGAAAAGCCAAGAAACACTGCACCGCTGTTTCATCCTCAGTGGGATTATTAATGGTGTTTGGCTCATCCCAGAAGCCAGCTTCAAAACTTGATATCTTTAACCCGCTTTCACTCAAGTTCTCCGTAGTACACTGAATAAAAAAACATTTTATAGGCTGTACAAGCAAGCATAGTCTGCAGTTTGGCCGGCGGTCAGAACGAGCAACTTTTATAGGCTTAATACACTACTCATGAGGTTGCTGAGCACTTGTCAGTGGCTTACGACCGGTTTTGCTCTTCTTGGGGCTCATCAGGTAGGCACAGGTCCCGAATTCCCGCCAACATTGTTTTATTTGAACCCAAATTACACGAAATTCGACCTATAAACTCATCTGTACATCAACTTCGTTTTAAACCTCTCGTTTATGATGTTTTTAAGCACTTTATTGTGTCACACCAGGTCGCCTCATTTTGGTACGATATTAGGTATATCGCGATACGTTGTGTGGACGTAATACGCGTCACAAATAAGAGATTCAGTTGGGTTACAAGTGAGTCCTCCGTCAAAACGAAATAGGTATGCATACGAGTGCATAAGTCAGAGCAACATTGATGTTTGGGATTTAACCGTTAAATGGGTTTGTATGGTATATGGTACTCAGTAGCCAGCACTCAGCTTTTGAAAGCGTTTCCTGCGTAATTAAGAGCTCGTTTTAACAAAGAACTCAGCAGGCTCTACTGTTTAAATACGCAGCGAACGTAGTTTGACAGTCTCCTACCACCTAACTGGTTCACACGGCTCGTTAATCGACCTACCTGAAATTTATTATGTCCCAGATTCGGCAAAACCTGTCGTTCCGAATGAATTCCAGGGAAGACAAGTTTGATATTGACGTAATCAGTTCAAACAATGTAATTCAGTTTTCCGATTCGAGACCACTCACCACCAGTCTAGTTCATTTGTGTCATTTATTTCTAAAGCAAACTATTTTATTAGAAAGCACAAAGAAACAATACACTCTTCGTCTGTAGGACCAAATTAACCACAAAAAATGTATGTATATTCTATCCCGTGGTTTTTAACGAACGTTTTTGAAATTTTTCCCTGATACTAATCTCTAGGCTAAGTCTTAATTTTTGGATCAAAATAATCGAAGCTGTTTCGGTTATTAAATTCTTTATTGACATCAAGTGTTAAAGGGATCGTGATGAACAGTATCAAGAAGGTTGCAATTTGCCTTTAACTAAAATTGCGTTCTTCAAAGGCAAATGGATACATTCAAGTCAAATCATCAGAAGCAATTCTGGGGGAATCCCAAACTTAACTGTGGACTGCTGATAACTGTAATAGTGAAAATGGGCGAGATTGCCTATTTTATCAAACTTATGTGCAGAGTATTTCCTAATCGTTGAGTTGTGTGTGTGAAAGATAAACACATACATCAGGTGTGTTGTTCCACGAATCTTTGGAAGGTGATTTGCCATAGTCTGGCTTGAAGTAGACGATAACTACAGTTGACGACTTCTGATAGTTTAGTAACTTGATAGAATGAGCTAGTCAGAATTTCGCGTATGGAACCACAAGATTTTGTGAAACTTGCTGTTTGAACGATGAAAATGAGCATGGTTATCAAACATGGTGTATCATGTTTTGAAAAAGTCATTCTCTGTACAGAATCCGACTGTTAAACAGCCCAAGATTTTTTTATATACAGCAATCAAAGTGGTTGTTGAGATGATCGGAATCCATGAACATGAAGTAACTTGAACACAGGTAAACAAGGAAGAGTTACCAGTAAAGTCCACGCTCCAATTCTACTAGTTTATCCAGGTCCAAGCCATAAGACCGAAGGAGTGGTCGGCATCTAATTTGAATGGCAAACCCTAACACACAGACCCATTGTTGTGGGCTGATGATTTGAAGCGGCGAACTGGGCTGCGGAAAACAGACAAATATCTGCTAATATGTGGGGTGTTGTTGTAAATTTGCTTGTCTCTGTTCGAGTGTTTTTCATCCGTAGCCGGTTGGCAGCATTCACAGAAGCAGTTGTTGACTTGACAAAGTCGCGATAATAGTTCGAATGTGAATCATGGCTTTCACAGGCCGTTTCCAACTGAAAATGGAGCGATTTTCTTCTAAGGGAATCTGGATCCAACGTTTTTTTATCTATCCAACTCAGGTGATGTAGCGTACTCGAGAAAGATTCGGGGATGGTTTGTGTGGCAAAGGCGTTTTACACAGTGTGATAAATTTTCAACGTAAATCAGGATTTGTAACAAGTTCAAATATGAGCCTAGACTAAAATATACCACATCCAACGAAGGATGTAATAAAATGTTATAGGCACTATTATTAGGTATATGAATCAGGCTTGTCGGGTCTTCAGATGTTGTCTGTAAAGAGTTATGTCTCCCGGAAACAACCATGAAGGCAGTGGAATATACTTGAGGGGGACAACAGCAAGGAGACGACAACAATGCATCTTTCCGGTGAATGACGATTATATTTATATTGTAGTTTGATCAAAGCACAAATGCCATCGTTAGGTGGAACTTTGATAATGCGACTGATAGAATGAGAAGTGTCACTTTACTTGTGTTTTCGAAACCAAGTGAATTTTCAACGACCCGATGACATTGGCTATTACGGTATCCTTCAATGCCAGGCTTTCTTGTTGCAGTTGAACACCTCTGCACCTTCCAGTTAATCAAATATGCAATCATTGTGGCCAATGTAAATTCCCATGCATTTACAAAAGCGGTCGTGCAAAGTTACAGACCGATCTTTGCTAAAAATCTGAAGCTTTCTTCATGTGTAAAAATCCTCATCAGCAACATTATCTAAAGTCCAGTGCAAGATATCTGAAGTGGAAACTTTCTGAACAGCGCAAAACCATTTTGCATGCTCTGATATGGTCACTCGAATAGTCAACAAACAGTAACAGTCGATTTCACTGTAACTGGCTGTGTTTGTCAGTAAGTGTCCAATGAACTCTTACAAATGGGGATCCATTAAACAAAGTATAATTCCTATTTTGATCCGCGGTGAAATAAATCGCAAAGCGTTTCATGTAACCCAAATGGTCTATCTTTTAATGTCCGTTTCGTCCACTATGGAATATATCCGTGTTCTCAGATAGGCTATAAGTAGAGAATCACAATGATTAGAACCCAACGAGAGATTAGCACTCTTAATCTCGGTAATTTGGAAATTAATGCTTATCGTCACTGTGTGGCAGGCCATAAACATGATTCGTCTGCTATTCCAGCGGGTTTGGGAACTGACTTCCAATAAATCAGGTTAATATTGGTGTCTTTGTTTGATAAGGTGTCAAACAGCTACCATATTTATGGGACCCCTATGACCTATAAAAAGTTGCTTGACAAAATTGGAGGTAGTTATCAAAATGAACATCACACACAAAAAACGTGTCGTTACGTGCTAAAACTTCCTCTTTGAGCCTCTTGTGCCGCCCAATACGTAAATGTATGCAGCTTGAAAAACCTGCGTGACGCTACTTTAATTTCGTCAGAACATCTGGTGCATTCACCTTATGCAGCAGATCGTCTTATAAATGCGGCAATATAGTTGATGAAGTACGGATGCGTAGCTTTGTCGATTCAAATAACACTAACCCCTTTTTAAGGAGAATATATCTAGCTGGCCCTCAAAGCCAAACTCTTTACTTATTTTAGGTGGTCGGTTTTTGTGAAGTACATCAGATCCATGACTTACACAGCGAAGTGTCACATAGCTTTCCAGTTCCTTTGGTCGAGACAATATTTTGCCAAATTACCACACTAAGCCCACTGCCTCCAGCCCACTTGAAGCAGTAGTTAGAATAAGTTACTAAACCTCAGCCTGAAAGGTGGATTTCCATGTGTTGATTCTTAACCATGGATTCAACAGCTTGTTTTTACATGTGCTAAGTCTAAATTGATGAAATAAAAATAAATTGACGCGAACAGAGAGGTAAGAAAGATGATATTTCTAAGTTACTTTAGGTTTCTTTTACGGATTCCAAAGCATCCCTTTTCGCCTACGTTTTAGGTAGTAAATAAATCGCCAATGGCTATGAGTAAAATGTGGATGAAAATTTAGGCATGGAAAGATTGTACCGGCAACAAATTCGTAGAACAGTTGACCCAACGCTCAAATATTTCAGGATAGATTAATCATTTTGCAGTTTTACAAATGCACAAAAATGCGGTGAATGTAAACGAATACAAAACGTGTCATATTTTTGACCGGATTTTATGAAACAAAAGCATCAGTCAACCACAAAATTGTGCTAGGAAGTGGAAACTTACTGGTGTAAAATCCACACGGCATACCGGCTCTACGAGCGCGTTTGATGTTTGTCCTAACCGAATTCACCAGCTTTGTAAATGCTCCTGTAAAATTTGTGCATTGTTTTTTCAAATGGCTGTGAAAATCCACTGCGTTGTTTAGAATGCTTCCATGGTAAGCCTGACCTCTTTTGTCAAGAGAGAGTTGACACACGAAATCTTAATTTCAGGGGTATGCTACTTCTGCCTCTGAGACGTGGCTAAATAATAGAAATGCCTTGGTAGCAGTTCAAGTGACAAACCTGGTGATTCATTTTTGCATCACTTTCATTTAAATATTATCTTGCTCTTCTTGAAGAATTATTCTGGAAAGCCAACACCAGCGATGGAAGCAATTTACTCTAGTTTTGCTCATCAGCACTGCATATCCTCGGCCGCTCTAGACTTACCTTCCGAACATCCAATATGTGAGGCAGGCATGTTTTCACTGCTTCACTAGCTAACACTGGCTTACTTGATCTATAAAAAATGAACGAACGAAATGTGAGGATGTTTCTGCTATCTTTTAAGTTTGATTTTGTGTGATATGAACACGAAACATCACGCATGCACAAAGTGTTTTGACCAGAAATTTGCTTCTACTACTTTTAACTGATGTGTTGATGTGCCGGCGAATTATTGGCATTAATATGTATGCCCACCACAAAGTAAAATAATTTTAGAAAGTAGTGAACTATATTGCGTGAGACTTTGAGATCACTAGAAATTGGTAATCTTTCGTCGACCCAGACTCAGGACGAAAGTTCCATGTTTATGTTATTACGAGTCGCCTCAAATTCGCACTCGATTATTTTGGACGGTGTCACAATTTGAGTCTTTGGACGTATACTTCCTTTCTCAAAGTATGTGCAGGAATATACTGAGCAAACCTCCGTGAGTTTTTAAAGTATTGTTATAGGTGAAGGGATCCAGTTCCAACATTCAGCACTATTGTTATTGAAAACACGGCGCAAAACTGACGATATCAGGTATTATGTAAGGTCTATGTGTTGCATTGTGTGAGATGGAATAGTGAAAATTTGCGCAAAGTAAATATATAAAGCAGTAATATCTGTCAGAAATTCATTTATCACGTACGCGTATTGTGTATGAAACATTTTAACTGATGAGAGGAAATGAAAATATGACCTACCTATACAGAGAGCCAGTTTATTTTCAGCACAGAAGAGACAGTCAAAATAGATGTAATATTTTACTTTGCTCTCTTACTTTACTCTGAAAAAAAGATATACGTACTTCCCGTTTGGTCTGGAATCAGTTAATATAAAGTAACGTCACAGAATGAAGAGGAACTTTTTGTATTCAGCGAATAACAAGCCTATCTGGAATTTCCAAATTGTTCACTAAAGTCAGGTTGCTGTCGAACACATAGACATTTGCTCAACAATAGCTTGATGAAGTTTGCGAACAGGTGAAAGTTACTCTGTTTCTCCTAGGTAAATAATCATTTAAAAAATTTCGCAATTACCAGGGTATTACGAGAAGAAAATCCTACTGGTAATCTAGATAATGCAACTTTGTATCAAGTTTTCTCAGTTATTGCATGCATGGCATGGAAAAATTGCATTCATTCGTGCACTAGGTTTGATGGCAAAAACTAATGTGAAATAGACAGGATCACATTTGCATCAGTTTGAACATGGCTGCTGTACAAGTTTTCCATCGCTGAATTTTTAAGCTTGGGATATGTATGTGAATTGCCATAGTATACATTTGATTGTACCGGGTTGCACTCATCTTACATTTTATTAACAGGGAAAATCACGGGCAGATCGGGCAGCTGGTATTTTTCCTTAGGCCATAGCGTTAT
This sequence comes from Opisthorchis viverrini, assembly GCF_000715545.1. Lineage (NCBI taxonomy): Eukaryota > Metazoa > Platyhelminthes > Trematoda > Opisthorchiida > Opisthorchiidae > Opisthorchis > Opisthorchis viverrini. The sequence goes on along the minus strand of NW_008752014.1, from coordinate 450,026 downwards.
GATTATAGAAAAAGTGACAATATTTAATCTTCGAGGTGACTCTTGACTGAGGGTCAACAGCAGGTTGTATTCGATTTTGGACGTTTGCTTCAGCAAACATTTTAGAAAAAAAGCAAATGATCCGATACATTCACTATATTTTTCGATGGTTTCTGATTGCATTAATTTGGGGTCTTAAGATAGCAAGGTTAAGAGTAAACATTTATAAGTCAAACGATCAGCTTGGTTAATAAGATCGCAACCGTTAAACGGATAAACTGTAGTCTCAAAATTGATAGGATTATTTTTTATGAGGCTTCCAACATTATTTCTCCCTGATATAGGCAGTTTCAAAGTAACGATCTTGGAGCATGATGTCTAACTTCCATGACTTCGAAAGGATTTGCTGCTTTTACACGCACTGAAGGAAAACCGATTAATTTGAATGGAGAAATGTGAACAATGATAATTATGCCATTTTATCAAAAAATATCAAATTATAAAGGTAAAAAATTTGAAAAGCGTGTTTCATCATTCAGAATAAGTGGGAAAAATGCCGCAGATATTATTGTCTCAGAAATCACTGGACAACTGAGACGTCATTTATGTTTCCTATTAACGTATCTCAACACATATCAGGTGGATATTTTCTGTCATGCATGCATTATCCGAAAACAAATGCGCAAGTTATATGAAATTTTATAGAGAAAATACTGCTACTAAGTTATTTGTCAGCTAATATAAATGAACTCGAGTGAGTGGAATTCAAACTGTCTTTTGGATATACTCAAGTGAGAGTCAGTTTCCCGTAGTTGAGTATAGATATTTGACGTGAACCTGAAGCCATATGAAGCTGCGATACTAAGCGGCCGTCCTAAATTTTCAAGGTTAATAGGGTAGTTTAAAGTAAACGACACTTTGCTATTTAGTGCGCAAATCTTCCCCAAAAGGCCTTAGACTAATGACGCATTTTGTGGGAGTTCCAAGTTTCACTGTTTGATTGAATAATCTCAACTAGGTGGTACTGATTCGTTTAAACAATTGTCCATTAACAGTCACTGAGAAAAGTGGTTGGTAAGGCTTGGAGGCCGAGCTTACTCCTTTTGATAAGATTAGTTGGAAAGCGTATTGCTCTGTGCTGTCTCTTAAAGTTAATTAGTTGATGCTCACAAAAGTTCCTTGAATGTATAGCTGCATTCCTTCGGTATGCTTTCCTGCGTTGTCAGTAGATACGGTCATAGTTAAAAAGTCAAGCTTCCTAAGAGGAGGATAATATTTTTTTGGGGAACTCTCTCTACAATACATCACAGCATAGATTCTTGTCCCTCGGAAAAACAATAACAATCAATATAGCCAAAATGGCTAAAGTGCTCTTAGAAAAAGACATATTTGAGCATTAGTTATTCGTGTTCGAAGCAGGCTGTACCTACTTCCAGAATTGCGAAGTGTTTGCTTTTTTTTGCGCGTCACATGAGCTACCGAATTATGGCTCTCTAACAATAATACTGTCAAACAAACCAATCAAACAGTTTCATTGGTAGAAACCTTGTTTTGTCGATCAAAATTCTTGAGTGGCTCTGATCAAATTTCGTCATTTTATGCGCAGAATTCACGAAAAATATGTATTTTGACTTTTGCTGGTTTGAGAGAAACTCCGTCACTGACTTGCCGATAACATCGGCTAATTTCCGAAGCTTGCGCAGTTATGATGATTTCCAAAAACATGAGAGGCAGGTATGCCTTAGAGGAGAATGTTGGTGGCTCAGGTAGTGTAGATGGTCGTTGGTTCGTCCGCTGAGTTGGGAAATTTGATTGCAAACGTTTCATCACAATCGGAGTGACATCGTCAGTGCGTTGTTATGTAGCGTAGTGGAGCGTAGCATGGGGTCGTTGCTTGTGCGCCGAGTAGTGTTGTGTGTGTGGTACTATACATGCTACTAGCCGGGGCTGACCGTCGATCACGATTTGTTCAGTCGGTCGGTCCCGTCGTTTGCTCTGTTACCCTGTGTCCTGATTTATCGATGACCACGTGACCTTTGAGCCTGGCCTCTTCTGCCCTCGTGCTGAGGTCGATGTTGGAGTGACCGCTGTCACTGACTCCTCTGGGTTTCGGTTCGTGACCTTTGCTGATCCGACTCTAAGAAGTTCGTTGCTTCTTGGCTTATGAATGCGATATTTAACTCTCCCTGAGTAGTTCCGTGGAGGGGTTGATCCTGTGCACGTAATGGTGCGTAAACTGTATCCGGGTCAACGCATCGGTTGATCAAATCATCCCGGAGTATCATGCTTTCAGAAATTCCCTGCCGTATATCGTGTCTCCGTATGCCAATTTTTTTTAACGTTTTCCAGGTTGAATTTGTGGTCTTCGTGTTCTTCATGTATGAATATCAGGGACAGGGGGGTTGTCTCTTGACGGCCGCGTTGTGTAGCTTTATTCGTTTGCATAATTTCCTCCCAGTCTGTCCAACATAGAATGTGCTGAAGTTGTTTCAGTTGATCTAATATACCACATTATTTTCCTTAGTTTTTTCTCAGTTGCCATTCGGTATAAAAATCAGTTTCCTAAACGCACCATTCGGTTTGAGAGCCTCGAATATTCCTTTTTGCGCTAATAATTCCGGTCTTATATGAGCTATATTCTCGACTACCTGTCTGGTCGCTAGTTCTTGCTGTTGCTGAGCTATTTCCTTGCTCTAGCTTCTCTTGATAAAATTCCTTGGATATCCATTTTTTTGCAACGCTGGATAGATAGTTTTCCTCCTTCCGTAATCCTGTGGGGTCGCTGTATCTCTGCTGTCTGGAACCGGATTTGGACGCAGCTCTGCTTGTGGTTTACTGGATGACGGCTGTTGTCGTTCAGTAGTTGATCCGTATGTCTCTCTTCCCGGTATACGCATGTTTCCAGACTGCCATCCAACTTTCTGTCTACCAAAACGTCCATGAATGGTGGTCGATTGTTCCTCTTAAGTTCGAGTGTAAACTTGATATCTTCAAACATGGTTTTGGGCAGTTCATGGGTCCTGTGTATAGCATCTTGTTTCATGGTGACATCAGAATAATTGATAAAACTTCAAGACGGTCGTTTAAGGGCATAGAATAAGTTCAAAAACTTTCTGCCAATACAGGTGGTTTTCTTGAGTTGCGGATTACTCAAAATAAATAGAGCAAAATGATGACTCAACTGTACCGCTCACCCTTCGGGTCTGCAATGCCATTAGTTATTCGACTGGTCACTCTAGCCTGGTCGCACGCCTGGGGCTCTAGTCGGTGAATTTGTGAGTCCGTTCTGTATTGTGTTTAAGCTAATGTCGATGGCAAATAAGTGCCGCCTGTCGTTGCTTTTTACGCGGTTGCACCAGTTGTAAACTAGGGCTTCAGTGAACCATCTTTCCGCTTCTCTAATTAGAAGGTTATTTGAAGCGATACTTAGTTTTATCTATGGCTTTTCGTAGAAGAAATCGCAACCCTGAATGATTCATAAATACCGATCCATGGATATGGTTGGAACGGTCAATCCTCAGGTGCTCTATCGACCACAAAAGCGCACATGGTTTGCTTAACGCTGACCTGCACGTGATGTTTTGTAGTACTTCCTTGTGGATCCTGAAAGAGAATATCTTCTACATTTCAGTACAAAGAAGGAAGTTTGCGATATTTTCGCACTAAACAACACCTACTCTATGAGTGATCTTTCCGCTGAACTGAATCGACTATATTCAACTGTTTGAAATAGGTGACTGTGGGATGGTCCGTCCTTCTGGATAGCTGTAAGTGGTATTTTGTGTAAATATTTGCAACGGACGTCGTCATATGGTTTTCGGATGGCAGGGTCCTTGTTGGACGTATAAATCCTGAAGAGTCACGGTTACTTCACACAACGACCTTTCTTTAAGGCTTTTTGATATTTTCACATTTTGCTCACGACTTCGAAGTCATATGATCAGCATATTGCATGTAAATTCTTTCGTTTACCGTGTCGTTGCGTGATAAATCACTAAAGTGCACACTGGACTTGCTTCGATATGTTCAGAAAAAGCTTATTTAGCGCACTGTTTGCCGTGAAATAGTCAAGGACATGCCTTCAATGCCGGGGTAAATAAGGCAAAGAATCATAAGCCGTAACGTATTTGCCGTGCATTCGTATATGTTGCCTAGCATAAGACGCTTATCAATGGTTGAGCGGCCCGAAGAAACATTTTGCTAATAGTTCGATATTTTGAGCGGTGACTAGGCCACCAACTATACGAAAATATCGCGCTCTGAGGTTTTTGGTTTTTAACTGGAACAGTTTACGTTGCGGGTCTCCGCATTTATCTTTTGCCCCATTTCTACTGTGCTAGCATTTTTACATCGTATTTTCGGGATAAAACTGTTAAGATACGCGGTAGTCCGTTTCTTTCCTCCCAAGCCTGGAGAAAGCATTTACTTGGAAACTTTGCGACTAGGCCATCTGACTTGAGAAATGAATTATTAAATCAAAAATGATTCCAAGAATAGTTTTCACACAGTTGCTTCGTTCAGTTTGCTACTTTGACGAGAAAGGAGCATCTTCAAATGTTGCCCACTCTGCTGAATTGCGTCCACTGCTTCCTTGTGCGTCATGTTATGTGTTGGAACTCCGTTAATCTCAACTATTTCATCCCCAATCTGTAACGGAGAAGAAATTTCAAAATTTTCATGACCGACTTTCAGAGTTTTGATTGGCTGTGTAAGAGCCAATATGATGACGCATAAATGATAAACTTTATTATTTGAGAACAAGTATCGTATCAATTAACGTGGGTAATAGCAGTCAAGCGGGCTATTTAAAACATAAATCTTCATGGCAACCGAAAAGCTCACCAAACAATTGTTTGAAATAAGTTTTTCAAACACTTTCGTCTTTCTGTAAGTTTCGAATTCGTTGGGCAAATGGGATAACCAATCGATTGTAAGTTGCTGCTGTTAAAGTTTAGGGATGTTTTACATTGTAACGAAGAATTCTATAATGTGAACAAGAGAATATTTGTGTAATAGTTTATATATATATATATATATATATATATATTTGCGTAGCAGGGGTGGAAATCTGGATACCTTCAAGAACGATCCGAGTGAACAACATATAATTAAAAAGAAAGCCTTGAATAAGCGAAGTTCATCCTCTTTTACGCGCAAACTTTCGGTAAACCTCCCAGATGCATTGGATATATGTGCCTGGCATTGCTGCAAAATACCTCCATCGAGCTGCGGCGATTTGGCTTGCGAACGTTTTGCTCCCTGTAGTTAGATGAAACTTAGCTGAACTTCTACTTTGTTTCTTTCTTTAAACAAATTAGCTATGAAAAATACGTTTTAGTTTCAACGATAATAAGGATATAGGGGCATATCTCACATTTTCCCTCAGTACCGTCCCACATGAGTTACGGGGCAAAATTCTTTTAGCACACTCAGAGAAAATCTACAGGCGTCAAGCACAGTCAAAATGCGGCTTAGTATTTTCTCACCAAATTGAGTTTGGAAATATTTGCCGTCACATTCTCAGAGTTCAATGTTCCGGCTGAGTAGGCCTACCTAGAGAGATTCAGAAATGGCGAAATGTTGAGTTGTCCGGAGTTTCATCGACTTTATTAGCAGTATCCTGTTGAGACACAGATAGTAGCCCTTTGAACATCATTACGTGACTTTTGTGCAAGGTATTATTAGAGAAGTATTATAAGTGCGATATTCGGCTCAGCTTCCATCGAGACTTCCGTCAACATCATCTTAGTATGTAAGCATATGCTAGAATGCTGTGCTCAGGATCAATTTATTGCCATTTGAGAATAGCTATTATTCTTTCGAAAAACACGTACTATTCCGATACATACATGGTAAAGACCACCGTCGGTTGATGAAATTTTCAACTTTTGAGTTGTCTATGCCGGTATATGCTGCCAATACCAGTAAAACAATGTTATGCAGGCTTTGGATTTGAGAAGTGAAACAAAACGATATTCGTTTTTATTCCTCAGTGACCGAACCGTGTGCAAAAGTGCAAACTATTTAGCCTTCATAATAAGCGACGCATTTTGTCCAATGTTAATCACGAATAGCTACACGAACGCTCATAAATGTGTCCTATTTCTAACGTTACGTGATATTAACCTTTGCTCTCATTTTCCTTATTCGACAATCGAATCTGTTTGGCTGGCTTATATTTGGTGGATATGAGCCTTCATTCTAATGTTCGGTGATTAGGTGTCAATAGTTTCAAGCTATACTCTCCTTATAGTGTCATTGGTTAGGATGGTGCTGCAGGTGGTAAACAGCCCTCGATGATGTCCGTGTATATACTACCGCCGCTCACAGCTACTGATTCGTGCTACCGGGTTGTGCGTTCATTGCTACCTAAAACCATTGTCATAGTGCATTGCATTGTAAGTTAACGCGAGATTTTATCATGCTGCTTTCATTGTGCCTTTTTGCAACGGAACTTGTTTCACCAGCATTGCATACACTTTCAGTGTGGCTAGCCTACATCGGTAATACTGGGTACATTGTGACAAAGCAAGGGAATACTGATTAGTCCTATGTGACTTGATCGCGTCTCATACGCGTGCCCTGCGGGTCTCGGGTGTTAACCTATTCCTCTCTGAAGCGACAATTAGGGGCTACTGTTTGAGCATGCCGTTGGCTCTAGAACTGCCTCCCACGCTTCACACTTCGGTCATAATCCCTCGGCTTTACGCCGAGCCTAGGGCGTTTATTTGGATGGGTGTGCATTTCAGCAAAATGCATGAGTTAGGTTACCGACTGCATAATGGTCCGAGTTTAATCTAACAAGCCAAGTTGTATGGTAGAACATGATGGCTTTACATGTCACCTTCAACTAACTTACGTAACTTTTGTGGCTCATCTCTTTTTTGCTCTCACCCAAACCCTGAAAGCCGTCATGTCATCCAAATCTAGTTCATTCTGATGCACAACTTCAGTGATGTTAACATGAGGATAGTGTAGCGCGTTCACTCTAACTGATGCTTCAGTGGAGGGGTGAATCAGGACTTATTCGTCGACCGCGGTTAAGATAGGTCATAGAGTCGCGAGGAACGCATTGGGCAATGCTTAGTTTGCAGTGCGGTGTGGTAACAGTATTAATCATACAGATCTTCCTATAAAACATATCCATCGTTAAACCGATTTCCTTGTAACAGCGATCAACTCCATGCAAGGACAATTATCCTCATCAGTATAAAATGTATGACTGTCGGCAGAATCAGCGTAACGGCTTGACCCTGTGCTTGTGCCAGTGCAGGTCTCCGATAAAAAACAATCACTCCGAGAGCAAACACAACAAAATATGGGGAGATTACAATAATTAATCAAGTAGTTTAGACCACTGCTATATGTCAATGTCTTTCAACTGATTGCACTCGTGACATCTCACTAAGATATTTTGATCGTAGTTCTCACTACTTTAAATCACTTCCAAGGCGATAACGTAAATGATGGTGATATTACAGTTTAAAAACATTTGTATTGCTTTAGAACTTAGATAAGGAGGGTATCCAGATAGAACACGAAGTTGAAGGAAATTCGGGGGATTAAGCCCTTCTGGTGAGACATAGGAAGAGTAAAACGGCAATTGGTGGATTCAGTTTCATCATTTTTATCATTATCGTCTTGTAAGGAACTGTTTACAAGCCATTTGTCAATAGCAAGCCTCATCACATCCACTGGACTAACTACTGATTTTACCGAATATAGTAATGATATTTTCCTCAGCTTAGTTCCCGGTCTGAGCCTCATATGCTAGCGTTCACGTCAAAACAACCACTAAAGGTGCACAAGGTCTATTAATGCCAAAAACGAAGTCAAGAACAGTTGTACTGCGCTTCGTATATATAGTGTAAGGGGTTATAACATTCGCGAAGTTCTGACGCGTTCCGGATGCGTCATTGGCAACCGGCATTTGACCAATACTAGGTCACGATTGGCTGTCAGGTCCAGATTTCTGACCAATCAGATCTCGCCTTGATGCCGAACCGGCAAGTGTCCCGAATTCTTGGCAAATCTCGTGCGGGACAGGGTTATCGGCCGTAGCAGCGCCTAAAGACGTGCGGTAAAGCGGGATCCGTGTGGAGTTCTGCCTAACACCGAAGCTTTACAATGGAACGATCCTTCAGATTAAGTGTGACGTCGCGAGCCTACCCAGCCAGTCGAGCTGTTTGATAACAATGTGAAGAACCCAAACTTTTCCAGAATCTAATTCCACTTGTTGAATCATTAGCACCCGTTGTTGATACTGTCGCATAACCACCAAGTTTGCCATCGTTACACGGCGGTTTCTATGAAGAAGTTAGAATAAGATCATAAAAGCGGTTATTCTACAGAACGTGGGAAGGATCACACTCCATTAGAATAAAAATTTCTGTTGGTATAGTGAGGGGATTCAGAAAGTTTCAATGGAGATTTTGTACTGGCACTCAGCTCAGTTCATCCCGAAAAGCCGAGAAGAACTGTAGAATTGTTTCGTCCTTGTTGAGAATCATCACCAGTGCCTATCTCAAAAGAACCCTACTTCTCACCTTGTCATCTATCATCTTGGAAATGACCCGGACAAAGACCACATGCTACTGACTTTGTTTCCTAAATCTATTTACAGATTGTTCAACCACGTTTCTGAAATCAAGACGCTGAACCTGAAAGAAAAGGCCCATTTTGAAATGTCTATGCAAAAGGTTTCCAGAAATCTTACTCCTTTTTGAATATAATGTCTTGTTTTGTCGTGATCGGAATATGTTACCACTGTAATGCTAATTTTGGGTTTGTTACGGAAAGTCCAGTTTTACATACAACACCTTGTGCTTTCGCAGCCACCATATACAAGCCACGCATTAGACATTGATGTCCGCAGGTACCTTCCTCAAATGCTGATCTATGTTTGCAATGTGTGATCTGCCGACGCGAGTAATATTTGCAAACAGGGAGCAGTCTCAGAATATATAAATACAGGCTGACAGTTATTTACCTGGATGCGACCATCCATAGACGTTGGACCACCATCAGCAATGCGGAATACAAAGAGCGGAATGCGTCCAAAGTCGATTCCACCGCGAATGGAAAATCCAAAACCTTCAGCTCCTTTCGTCAAGTTGACACAGTACAGCAAAGGTATTTGGCCAACGGAAAGCCGCATAGCCGTTTCATTTTCTTTGGAGAGCGTATTCTGAACAATTCATTTAATACAGAAGATCTAAAAACGAAGACTCCCAAAACACAACTCAAGTTGTTCTTTAAATGATTGTGTTCAGCAAGAATTACTATGGCGTAAAATAATGGCAATTCAACATCAGCAGTGAAGAGTCATCTCACTATGTTACTGATGATAACAAGCAATGATCAGTGAACAGAATAAAGTACGATATCAAACGAAAGGCTCAATAATGCATCATGACGTAGCGCATCACATGCGTCATAACTCAACAGTTTGAGGGCATAAATCAGAAGCTCATCCTTACTTTATTGTGGACTTTAAGTTTGTCATCCTATATAGAATCCTATAGCTTGAAGTATACTACTTTAGTTTTCTGAAAAAGACTGACCTTACACAAAACAAGGGGATGACCATAGTTTCTGCGAATAAACACATTGAGCTCAGTGAAACCCTTCGTGACATTCTAGAACACTATTCCAAGCATAAAAACCCCGATCACCAGGTAAATCTATGGTCAGGTCAATTCAGTGTTGTGAATTTTAAATACTGATCTTTCCAAAAAGGCTAGGTACCACTTATTTATTCACATTAAAGTTGTTAGTGATAAACAAGTCAAAAATGTTGAGGCGAGGTTTGGTTTATTTGTGGAACACCCGGAAACATCTGAATTGTTCGTTACGGAGTAGTTGCTGACCGACACCTTATTCTTGGTGCCTGCCCGGTTACTGTACAAATGGGTACTTAACACAGCCATATTAAACATTCTTCAGATTACTCTCCAATTTTTTCTAAAATGTTTTAAAACTGATATCACATGTGAACTTCTTTTCAATGCAGTTGGGCGCTTTCTGTGATGGCGCGCTTTCACCTCCTGCTGTGTGGCACTCAGGTACTTGATCACAAATTTCAACAGGCTTTCACTTTCGATCGGGGGATTTGAGATGTATGCCAGTTATGCAGTTAGTGTTTTAACCGTGAAAACCCTGCAAGCCGTAGCTACAGCTCCAAAAAGCTACGGAATTGCGAGTATTGGCAAGACCACGATAAATTATGATGTACACATCAGCGAAGCATTTGGCCTATTTGAATCAGTGCAATTCAAAGAAGCTAAATGTGCTGTTGACCAAATGCTCCGCGTTGAAATACCGATTATACCGAATAAATAGTGATCAGGGTCGTCTCGACTGCTGTGTATTAACGGCGGCCGCAGACGGCTTGCAACAGGTCCACAAACTTTCGCTCGCTGACCTAACTTCATTTGTTTACATCGACGCCAAGAGCTTGTGAGCAGCATTGCGTTCGCTTGCGCGCTAACTGTCTGCGACTTCTCACTACGCGAATTTTTCCAGTGCCCTTACAACTTCTCACCGGAAAATCAGATTTGGATGCCATCCTAATGTATTTGTGATCCCTGGCGTCATCTAAGACCTGACAACTTAAGCACAACCAATCCGCCCAGAGTTCTTCCGCGGCACATTTTACTACCGAAACCCGCAGTATTTCGGTGGATATTTAACCACTATACGTATTATACGGTGTGCTGATAGTTATGTAAATTTGCCTTCCTGTATTCCGACTTTGGCGAGCAGTTATATTTTGGTACCCACAAACAAGTCGTATCTACCTTTTTGCCAACACACCTGCCTCAGAATTCAGTTTTTAATCTCTTATTATACAAAAACCAGAGGCCAATTCAAAAGTGTGAGTGACCTCTCCCTTCTAAGCTATAAGTGGATTTGTGACGGATTTTCCAAATACGCCACCCCAAATTTATGAGACTACCAGTCAATGTGTTTTTATCTCTTCTAATGTATCTGCTCTTGGGGTCTGAAAACCTTAAAATCGGCGAATATGTTTTCTCTATTGAACAGAGTGGATGGAGTTGGGCAGTGGATTCGCTTCATATTAGCTCCTCTCGAACGTGCCGCTGGAATATAAATGAGTTATTTTGTACAGGCTTTTGTTTAATTTGTCTGAGTTGTTTATTCATATGCAGATTTGTGGTTCTTATCCTCTGATTTAGGTAGATAGGACATTGGTCAACTGTCCATCCGTGTTTGTATTCGACCGTTTGTGTTGGAACCATTTAAGGAGGTCCAAGCTGGATCTGGATAATAGTACAAAAACTTTACGAGAATAATGTCTTACAACTGGTTTCAATAGTTTAAGGAAACAGCTCTGCTAATCCAAGCGTATCAAACCACCAACTTTAAAATATGTGCAAATAACATGCATACCAAATTCGACGTTTTGCATGCGTTCATCCTTGCGTATTCAACCTGGTCGTCTGGTGTTTTCGAACAGGAGACCCTTTCGAGCAAATCTTCCGGCAACTCCGTAATGTCTGTTGATAAAACATATCAAACTTAATTGTCAATCAGAACAGATGCTTTTCTCCATTCACTGCGTAGGTGGTTAGGATTTATTGACATTCTGCCTATATTGATGAAGCCCAAACCCTGATACAGTCAAATTTGTATGTCGGCATTATTTACCCATTTCATCATTGCTATTTGCCAATGAGTGTATATACATTCAGTCTAGTCTGCATTTTGTCCAAGTACCCGGAAAAATAAATATATTGACTACAACTGCGTGGCGCCTGATCATGAACGAGACTCAATATGTTCGTGTCCCTTCAGAGAGAACGACATAACTGTTTATCATGTACTTCCGAATGATAGTGTTCGACGCCGAGCTATGGAAGGTGGATGTTCGGGGCAGTGCAGCTTAACCGTAGTAAAAATGATTGATCAAATTTCTGATAAAATGATTTTTGGCTCAACTCTCCACGTAGGCTGGCGAGGAAGATGAATTTGTACGCAAAATCCATGTGCCTATGCGAAGTGACATTTGATGATAACAAGTAATAAACTGGCAACTGTATACAGGTTGGGCGTAGCTGGGTAGCGTCTCAAGGCATTCTGCCCTTGGAGCTCTAGTCCACCGAAATATACATGAAGCACTGAATTGGGTCGGCTGGATCATGCAACTGACAGAAGCAAGAGGAGAAGTATGCGATTTTGAGTGATGCTAACAGAGGGTGCCAGAAACATCCAGCCGACACGGGATCTTATCGATTTTTATGGGGAACCAAATAACAACAAAAATCAGAATGAAGAGTTTTTATAAGTTGTGACAATGTTTCTTTGGTGTACACAAAATTCTTGAAATGGATGGGCGTATCACGGCTAGTCCCCATATAATGACACTCCGCTAGCAACGTTTTTCTTTGTTCGGATGGATAACGTGATGAATTCTCTTATTCTCTCTTTCTCTTATCAACAAAGACATTAATTTTATCATGTATATAGCTATATTTATATGTATACCATGTCTTAATGATGGGTAATAAATGAAAAGTAATACAGATGCCGATTTGGGTGGCCTCACTTACATTGTGCACGATCTTGAAAGACGAAGTATGCCTTTAGAAGCTCCGTGAATAGTATCCTACATTTAAGCGAAAATTGAGTAAACAGCTGCTCCAAATGGTAGATGTTAAAATTGTGCATATTTTATTTAAAAAAAAAACAAACCAGGAAATTTTTGAAGTCAACGGTAATTCACAAACTACTGCTTGTGAACGAAGCACATCTCCTGGGCTTCCGCGCTTACGTTAGGGAATAATGAGATGTCGAGTCCAGAATGAGATCCGCTTAGTCAAGAATGGGGTTGAAAATGCAAACAGCCCCGTGTAGTTGCTTTGCTGCCGTTCTGATTATTATTCGATAAATGCACGTGATACAGATGTCTACGCCAACGTATGCATAGCTGCGCGATTTTGAGAAGGCACATCGTCGCAGGAAACAATTCTATGAGCACACATGAATATTCACTTTAAAGTCAAGTCAATTCGCCTCTAATCTCTTTCACTAAAAAGTGTGAATGGTTTAAATTTTATTCTGATAACCTCGAAAAATGATTGCGTTTTTATAGAAAGTTTTTAACCCTGGTCTATACATACTTGGAAAAAATTATTACTCAGTTATTTACCTTTGATGACGGTGTTAATATTTATGTTATATTTCATCACCCACTGCCGCTCACAGAGAATTCTTCACATGCTGATACAGCTTTTCCAGTTAGTCCAAATAAATCTATAATATACCCTCCTTATGACAGCAGGTGGTAAATTCAACGTTTTTGGCCTGATTAGGCTCGTCCACTGTTAGAAAATCACTAGGTATATTGTGCGACTGACATTTAGATCTTGAGAGGAATTTTATTATTCATGGCGTCTGATGGGAGCGATCATTGCTTTTTCCTTTGGCAATGGCAAAAAAAATTAGACTGAAAGCTAGCAGCCTAAAAAAATATTCATAGTGACAACAGTAATATTACCATGGAGGATAACATCCTATGTACATTGGTTGCCCATGTGTGGAGTAGATTTATAGTAAATCTACAGGATGTTCACATCTATTCCTAAAGCTTTCTTGAAAATGGTAACCTACGTTTCCCTCACTTAATGGTAATCATAGGAAACCCGCTTTATCTTCACGATAAGATATTTCCCGATATTCACGTATCTTTTTTACGCTTCTACTAAGGCCTCCCACTCGCATTTTAGCAGCTGATCTTCCGCCAATTTAGCCTACAGAACTCTCCACATAAACTTACCGGTTAGAAGCTCTGATTGAATTACCAGCTGAGAACTTCCGAACTTTTTATTTAGTAGCTAGTTCAAGTGACATTTGATGGGGCTTGTGGCCGTCTCACTGATCTATTCAAAAACACCTGATAAATTGCCCATATTTTTATAAAACCCCGGAAGAATGAGGTTACAATCTAATTGACTTACAATCCTGCTTGGTGTCATTCTGATTGGTTGGACTGGGAGGCCGCTGTACTGTAAGCAATAACTTCCGCTGGTTTTGTCTTATTATGTGAACAATCTCACTGTGATGCATCCCAGCCAGACGCTCACCATTGATAGCCAGAATGCGGTAGCCAACCTTGAGCATCCCAGATCGATCCGCCGGGCTATTGGGGATGATTCGACCTGTAAAGCATCCGTGAATAGAAAGATGAACGTATTTAACCTCACCCAAAATTACGTCAAAATGGGCTGGTCAAAAACCGAGGCTGTTTGTCGTGTTAAACCACACACAGATTTTCAGTGTACTGTACATCACTCCCTCTATAGCCATAGAAAATCGTGTGAATGTGGATGCCCTAGAGTTCGAAAGTCTAACAAATTTACTCTGTAAGTGGCATTCACAACAATAATAGCTCACGTATCTATAGGGTACCCTGGAAGCAGGGTACTTATTTTCAAGGAGTCTCTCCCTGGAATCCACTGTTTTTCAAAGATTGTAAAGTATACTGGTCTGGTTCACTTTTGTTGACAGCATGACACTGATCCCCCAAAAAAAATTCAGAAAAACAAGACTAAATGTTTTCGGCACTTTTTCACTCTCTTTGCTTCGTGAAATGATTGACCAATCCGTTGGGTGTGCTAGTTAAATTGGTACGCGATAAAATTAGGTGATTGGCCTTACCAGCATGCAAATTTGTGTCGCACCGTTATCACGTAGGCTTAATTAATCCAATTTGTGCGGAAAGTACACCAGCCAGTTAAAGTGGTTCACAGTAACTATGATGTACTTACATGGAATTCATTAAGTTTATTACCGATAACAGATTATTGATAGCCAGTCAAATTTCTCGATGCCTCAATTAAATCTTTTCATTCTAGTGAAACATTACTGTCAATTTTGTGAGGAAGTGTTTAACAAACGCTTGTAAATTTCTTTCGGAGTCGGTCAGTAGTGAACCGTAAGCTTTCTACCAATATCAGACTTGAAATGTGGAATTGAGTTCCGGTCTTCCAACTATCGCGTTTACGTATACTCATACACTTTTGTTGACAGCATGACACTGATCCCCCAAAAAAAATTCAGAAAAAACAAGACTAATGTTTTCGGCACTTTTTCACTCTCTTTGCTTCGTGAAATGATTGACCAATCCGTTGGGTGTGCTAGTTAAATTGGTACGCGATAAAATTAGGTGATTGGCCTTACCAGCATGCAAATTTGTGTCGCACCGTTATCACGTAGGCTTAATTAATCCAATTTGTGCGGAAAGTACACCAGCCAGTTAAAGTGGTTCACAGTAACTATGATGTACTTACATGGAATTCATTAAGTTTATTACCGATAACAGATTATTGATAGCCAGTCAAATTTCTCGATGCCTCAATTAAATCTTTTCATTCTAGTGAAACATTACTGTCAATTTTGTGAGGAAGTGTTTAACAAACGCTTGTAAATTTCTTTCGGAGTCGGTCAGTAGTGAACCGTAAGCTTTCTACCAATATCAGACTTGAAATGTGGAATTGAGTTCCGGTCTTCCAACTATCGCGTTTACGTATACTCATACGATTTGGCGTGAAAGCAAGTACGATGGTGAGGGTCTTGCATAACCCACAATTTGTAAAAAAACGTTGATAAGGTGCAGTCCGACAAGGCACTAATCCAAACAAATTTATTTGCATCTTCTGCTTACAGATTCTCTTGACTGACATCTGTTGGATAGTTTCAATCATGTCAGGCTGAATGAATATTTTCGAAGTCAGGTGTGTTATTGTTTTGACATTATTCTGGCTGCCAGCAAGATCGTTCTATGTGTAAAATCCTCAGGTTATTAGATTTTTGGCAAAGAACGCTGTAGATTAGTGCACGGTTCTACAAGTGTAACCCAAACAGGGTGTTTTATTTATTTAACTTCCAAAGCTGTTGCAACCTGGAAGGCAGTAAAATAGCGAATCATTTTTTCAAAACCACATTGATAAACTCGATTTGTGGGTAGAACAGGGGTTGTCAAGAATGATATAAGGTTTTGCTAGCTATGAAAGAATGCGAAATTATTGCAAATAAATTTGAGTTCCTTGATGCATTTGCGGATTGTGTTTTTCTGCGGCACTTATCCTTCCCTATTACCATTCACGTTACAGGGCCTTTAGCATGTGAATCTTTTGTCCATGTTCTCATTCCAGAAGTATATATGAGGTCCAATCCTTCAAAAATTAAACTTTCACTATTTAGCCAGTGCAGTTGTTCTCTCTGGGCAGAAGGGGCTATTCAACGCTCATAGAACAGTTGCTGATGTGGTTAGAACTGATGGTACAGCGACAGCTAAAAGCGGAGGTTTGTCAAGAGTCTTCGAACTCGAGGATTTTTTTGCCGACGAATCGGATCATCAGGTAAATCATCCACAATGTGGCCAATTAACATTCATGGGTCTTTGGCGCATCTGTTCAAAACTGAGGCTTGACTATAGTTATTCCCTCTGCGCTAGCTGGGCTGTAAAATGGTCGAACAAGTCTGT
Organism: Opisthorchis viverrini; assembly: GCF_000715545.1. Lineage (NCBI taxonomy): Eukaryota > Metazoa > Platyhelminthes > Trematoda > Opisthorchiida > Opisthorchiidae > Opisthorchis > Opisthorchis viverrini. Next base: position 433,540 of record NW_008752014.1, on the reverse strand, counting down.
ATAGCCATCCGACATTGTTAAGTTAAGCATATTTAATCCACGTTCATGATGGAAAAGATAATTACGTTTTATTGGAAGAAATGTACTAAAATCATTACCCCACTGGCCGACCAAACTGTTCTGTCCTTCTTTGATTGAAAAGCAAACATTTAAATATGAACTTTCAAACGTCTCTCCTAACCGCAGCCAACATACTGGTGCGTGCAAGTTACTCAGATGGTTGGCCTTATAGTGCAGCCTGTTTTGTATTGATGTTCTCACGTACCGATCTATTGAAATGTTGGCTGTCTGCGTTTGCTTTGGCAGGTGTCAAATCCATATAATCTCACAGTGTGCACTGGCAGCGTGGGTGCCTGATTGAGTTTCAATTCCAACATATTCGGTTTCCGCCATTGGCGAAACGGGAGTCCGCGGCCATTGTGTTGCACTCATTGTATAAATGGAGTTTTAACGAGAGGTTATTTCGAGAAAATATTCTGCCTTTTTAACCAGCCGTCTGACTTCCTCCAGCTGAACTAGGTTTTGATGAAGTCAGATAACTTCTACCAGTTGATAAAACATAGTACCATCATATCAACGCCAGAAGGATCGGTGAAAACATTTCCGGATACATCTAACTTTGAGAACTCAGCATCACAAGCATCAAAATTTTGTGTTTGGTAACGTTTTGCACTGAATCAGACGTTCGCTTAATGTAACAAGTTTTTCGGAACATAAACGTTACCATTCAGATGCATTTATCTATCTCGATCTATTATTAAGTAAAGATAATGGTATAGGTCAAAGTTACTCCTGTAGATCGGATCTCTCGCTACTGGATAATGGGCATAGTTATGTGAAAACCCAGCAGATCCCGTTTGACATTATGAAGCTTATTTGGAATTACTGCAGTAGCTCGTGATTTAGATGGGGATTGCGATCGATGAAAAAACGATGATAGTCCAAAACTGGCATGAGTTCTTCTGGAGAAGTTGAAAGGCGGCCAAAGCATCGGAATTTTGAGAATTACTACTTTCGTTCACCATTATTAGTGATAATTTCATCTATACTCTAGTATTCCCACCTTTTTGATACCTGAAAATCCAATTAGTTTTGACTATATACTAGAAGTTTATTGTTGTGTGCAGGGAAGACGTAATTACGGTGGTGAGTATTCACGAAACCACGCAACAGCCTCATGAAGACGAGATACTGCTACAATTTATGGCAGTAGTTTAGTGCTGAGAAAGAAATGTTTTTGATTTTTCGAAGAATTTTGTATACATGCATACTTTTTAATACAGGGGAAAGAACATCTATAAATCCGAGCACGGACTTTTAAAGAAGACCACTTTATTACTGCAAGTCTGCGAGTCTATACTTTCTGTATGAAAGCCGCTTAGTCTGCTTTTTTCAGTTACCTGCTACCCTGAAGCAACACTTAGTGAAAACCGTCTATTCCGAAAAACTTACCGATTTCACTGGCTTTGCAACCGTCCAGCGGACTGACAATTACGAAACCAAATCCTTCATTTTCTTTTCGCTCAAGCACCACATCAAAAGTAGCTGAAAAAGATTGCGCAGCTTTAGTTACTCAGCCGTGGAATGATGATTTTGCAGTACTATGTATATATATATATATATCATAAACAATCCTGAAAAAAATTGCCCGAATGTGTAATTGTGAAGTAGGAGTAAGTAAGAAATAAGAAAGAGAGGCTTAAACTCCATAGTGTAAAATGGCAGCAGTATGCTTGCCTAGTTGAGTCCTGCGTCACATCCCCCTAGCCATTAAAGATAAAAGCGCCGTCAACTAGGCCTCAACTACTGAGTCCATTTGCCTCCCCCAACCTCAACCTGGCTCAGGCTATACTTTCAAGTTATCCTTTAACCTAGACGACTATTTGTCTAGCTTAGGTTCTCTAATTTAAGCGATGGATTACAAACAATGTTCGTGGGTAAACTGCAAACAATGTTTGTTGGTGCGCACTCCTGTACCTATTCAGCAAAGATTGTATGTAGAAAACATGCTTCGAAACTCATTTCCATTGGGGCTGTTGAGGAGAGGGTGACACACTTATGTGCTAATTGTTCACTGATCCCATGATCTCTGCAAATGTTCACGTAAGTAATCTCCAGACCAAAATCAGTTACAAGCGCCTGGTTGGAGTTGGATGTATGGATATGTCGGATGCGTCGTAGAAAAGTAAAAAATACCGGACGTCTTCGAGAAGCACCACAGGCAATCAGGTGAGGCAAAAAATGAAGTTGACACACCCGGAGGCGACCCGATGTGTCACGACAAATGGTCCAAAATGTCAGCTGACTTCTGCCTCGGACTGCTTTGAAGAAGTCAGTCTTTGATTTGTCAACTTATCGAATCAACAGTAAATCCGATACTCAGAACAACCGTCATGGTGATGAGAACTTTGGTAAATTTAAACTGCGAATTCAATCTGTAAGTGCTTAAAAGCCAAGAAACACAGTATAGCTGTTCTATCCTGACTGGGAATCGTGATATGAAACGCAAGGGAGTCTCGAATACTCGACCTCCTAACTGGCAGTTTGAATTAACCATTTGGCCACGAACAGCTGACAAACATCGCGATCAAATCGCATTTAGAGAGGAGATGGCACCACCCGTCCACTAACCTGGGACACCTTATAGCGTGTTTTCGTATTGCCTGGCTCATCGTATGACGGCTTCCTTGATGGGAGTTTCACTCATCTCAGGAAATTGCTTGTCCTCTGAGCTACTTATGGGATAACGGCAGTTTGATGAGTTTCGGTAATTTCATGTTGAGGTTTTCTGTGATTTTCAGTAGATCAAGCCCGATCATGCTACGCCTAAATAGCAGTGTGATATTTTGGTCGGTATACTAGGACTACTAAGAGAATAGGCTCGTAACTCATGGCACTATTTTCTAGTGAATATTACTATGAATCTGATATCTGAGAGCTTCCGGTCACATAGATACAAGTGCCATCACTTGGTTGATCTGTGTGCTTCTCGAAAAAATGAAATTTTCGAATGAGCATTCTTACAAGCCAATTTTTTGAGGGATCGTGATCAAGTCTGTAGCGTTTTACCGCCATTCCTCAATATTTTCAAGGGTACGTCATCAGGGTACACCGAAATTTGTCAGGCATGCATGTCACAGATTATGTCATCTGTACTGATGATAGTATGACGGAGGGACGAGCCTCATAATGATCTCTACGTATCCTCCTTGTCATCCGAAAAGTTTTGCTTTCAATCGCAGTTAAACCGCTGTGTAATTCCTAATTGACTCACACCCATGGATGTTTATTCCGAAACAGAGCAATCAGGCTCACCAGTTAAAATCGTTATCAACCGGTTTGTTATTCTATGTGCTTCCTGCTACTCACTTTGTGACAGGCAAATAAACACTAGCTAAATTTCGTTCATTAAATTGAAAAACCATTCGTTTATAATTTTAAATATTTCAACCAAAAACAATAAACGTTGAAAGAGCGAGCCAATTTGTCTGCTCTGTTTACTGGCTCAGCTGTGTAGATTGCAAAGAAACATATATTAAAAATAGCAAAACCAAAAACCGTATAGAAAATGGCAAGGAACAGTCCATAGAGATCTGATGACACAAGTTTGCTAAGATACACCTTGGTTGAATGTCACGTGTACGGTTGGCACAGGGAACGTGCGCAGGTACTAGTTATATGCAGCTGGATGGTTGATAAAGTGCAAAACCAAGCAGTCCGAAATTTTGACCTGGTTCGTGGCAAAAGGTCAGTTATGAGAAACTATCCACCTGAATATTCGTCTTTTCATCTCGGTTGATCTGCATCATTCTTAGAACTGTAAGGGGAAAAAAGTGGCGGCCTACAGTTTTGTCCGTTCTATATAGTTTGCTTACACTGTGCACCATCACAAGTTTCACCACGAAGAGGTTCAGTCTAGTGTAATGTTTCACTGCGCTGCTGGAATTAATATGTTCGCTTGGCTTATAAGTGACAGCATATCGCAGAGGGCCGTATCTTTAAACCTATGAGCTACCCTGCAATTCTAAGAATGTTTTGGACCTTGTGACCTGACGTCATTACAGCTTAGCAATCGACTGATATTGCTTGAATATCTAACTTCAATCACTCTAACGAAATTATCTTCACTCAATGCAAATATCTGAAATCCACACCTCATAGAGCAAGTCAGGTGAAAATGACAGGAAAAAGGTGGATGGAAGTTGGGTTGGTCCGGATTTTGATTCCTTCATATTGTCCTGCACCAGTGAAATTCTGAGCATCACGCCCTATTAGATATTCTGTTTTCCGTACCCAAGTCAAGATACGAAAAGCGTAATTGGGACAGTTGCAGCCTACTATGTTCCAAAACATCGGCTAAATCTACGGATCATTATCTGGTCCAATAGATATTATTATCGTCCATTTTATGAGCTCGGAAAGCTACTCTCAGGGTTGTCTCGTTGGATATGTGGGTACGATGGATAGTACTGATACATAAACATAAGAACATCGATTATCTGGGTTGTAAGTTCTCAGCAGGCCAATAGTGCACTAATAAATAAATACATAAATAAACGTAAATAATAACTAAAACAAATAAGTGACAACAAATGGCTCAATGTATTATCAACTGTGTTTTCATACAATACCGTGCATAGGTTATTTGGTTTATTGATCGCTGAAACTAGTTGGTAATGGAATAATTAACAAACTTAAACATTTTCATTAATCCCTTCTCCATGAACCAGTAATTCTATGAACGCAGTCCAGGTTTATACTATACTCTGTCCTGACGATTTACACCTTGCTCAACAGCTAACTTTGTGTGCCATTCAGAAGCAATCCAGGGATTTACCCCTGTTGCGCATGTGGACCAAACAAACTAGCCTGATCTGATGCTTGTATCACAAGTGAACTTTGCTATGAACATGTTTCGGAACGAGCGCAAACAACTTGGCTGTGTCCAACGTCAAATTCTGTATAATAACCACATGGATTCAATACTAGAGTATGTCCGAAGCTGTCTGATAATCGAACTGGAAGTGCCTAAGACTTGCATATTCAATGAGGATAGAAAATAAGTGTGAATAATCGTGGTCACGAATTGCATGGATAGTGGTTTCGGTGAAATAGCAACCCATCCCTGAAAAGATTAACCATTAAGATGAAAAGAAACATGGGCACTAGGTCACGTCCTTTTTACAGACCATTAGAAAACAGTTGGTTTAAAAAGCGAACCTCAACCTAGTCTGCAGCTTACTGAGGCCTGTCTGAGGCCAACTGTCAAGGGACACTCATGCATACTTGGCATCCCAACTTCAAGAGTTACATTTATCGAAATACGATTATGCTGCTAACGATAACGAAACGTAGCTGCGCCACATAACGTCTTGTGACTACAGCGTATCTTTGGAAAGTGCTTGCTGGCAAATGAGTCGAATAAGAACCCAGATCTTTGGCTCACACGAACAGATTACACAGGATTACTCTCAAGCCACTCTTATCCGGACGAAATGTATCACGATTGATTATCCTAAAACACACAAGGTACGCCACACTTCCCTAGCGCAAGAGATCTCAGTCAACAATAACTAACTTTCAGGGTTACATTCTAGTCCGTTTTTTCTACGATCTCTCCAAGCATTATCACCACACCGCAAAACGCAGACCTGACAGAGGTGTTGAATGAGTGCAAAAATTTGCGTGTGGTTCTCTAAAGAAGCTACAGTACCGTGGATATTTTCAACCCACTCAACATCTTGTAGACCTCGGATGCTGAATGGACACCAATAATTCTTCCATCAACTGACTTCATCGCCTCATTTGCATTCGGTGGGATTCAGTTGTTTGATTTTACCAGTTAAGAGGCAGATGTAACACACATGTCCGTCGTGTTTTCGGCACTACGGCAGCCCCAAGGGCACTAAGATAAGATAGTAGGATTTATGCTACCCAGCTTATCTTGACTCACTGAGCCTTTGTGTTTTCGTAATAGACATCGATCACACACAAAACTTTCCCTAGACTGGTTAAACTGCCTCGTTGGCTAGCATTGCGAGACATTTATCTACTCATTTAACAGGCCTTCAAAATCACATTCTAATTCATATCTCGAGACCTTCTCTGATCTTTCGCCTCCTCAACAGACCAGTTCAGCTACGACCAACTTTTGGTTTTCTAAATTCCACCCCTTGTATCTACGATCTTGCATAGCACTCTGATAAAATATCTGGTTTGTTTGATCAGTCTTGCCTGAGTTTGTATCGGTAGAGTGGAACGGTGAGGTAAATTTCTCGCAATTTCAGACCACATTCTTTTTGATATATTTATCGATCGTTGCACACACGCGAAAGTTCGCGCAAATGGTGGCAAATAAAACAAGAAATTTAGCTTGAAAGACCCAAGAATGAGGAATATGTTAATAAAGTGCGAGCCGTATATTTAGCACACAGCTTTACGCAGAAACATAAATCGATATACAGGTACCAAGGAGAACAATTGCAGCTACTCACAGGGTATTATTTCACAAGCAAACCTAGATGAAGTTTATCTATAGCTCAGTAATCTTGTGCCGATGCAAAATAAGGGCGGTCTGGTCAAATGTTTTAAAAGTCGAGTTCAATTCGAGTCCACTAGCCTTAGACGTGCTATCAAGCCTAACTAACACCACTGAGTATCACCTAACGAACAGAGTGTACAGACATTCTCCCTAGAGTGCACCTGCACTTGTCTTGTCTGTGTTTGTCTGCATCCGTCTGCACCTGTTTCATCCTGTGCGCTTTAACTTTCATCGTGTAGGCTATGAACCCACTTTTACAGCAAGATCCAATTTAAAAACTTTAGTAAACTTAAGTTTTGTCTGGTCTACTTAAAACAGTAACCTGATTAAAGAAAACGAACTTCGTCCAATTCCAGACACTAGGACAAGTGCGAAGGTCCGTAACTACTGTGTCGTGACTATACATTCTGATTATGCTTGACATTTAGAGGATTCTAAGACACTAACTCCAGTCGTGTGTAGTCCTCCATATCACACCTTGACTTGATCCTAATGAACAAGCGCTTAGAAAAGGGTGGGTTGCCACGCACTTGGTTTTCGTTACCGCACTTCTACTGTGCTTTGTCAAAACATACTCCACACTCACACAGCCTCAAGTGTAGCTATCAAGAATCCTAAGGGCTTATTTTTAGTGGTTGCGGTGAGTGAGCAGTTTTAATCCAGTGGTGAACACATGACCGGAAAATAAGGTGTCTGTTGGTTGACCGACTGCTCCATCACTTTCGACCTTTATCATTACTGCACTGGAAAACATCGTGCCAGGTATTTCCATCAACATGTTCGTCATATACCACGGTCATTCAGAAGGCATACTGTATGTCAGATATCTGCTAGAAAGAGTACGGAACTCTCGATTGTGTGAAAGTTGTACACTCAGAAGTAGTGTATGGGTTGTCCCTATTCTTCTCAACTATTCTGGTTACTAGCCGATGTGTTTCATCTCGGCGAACGGAGATAATACTATTGGGATGAAAGTTTCAGCACACTCACTCTTTTGGCTTCATTCCTCCCACAGAAGTGAAACGAAATCATGCGAATCGCGAAGCAGAGAGAGACAGGGGACGATCTACATTTTATTTAGAATGAATTTAACTTACTATCTGACATATTAATTAAAATTGGTTACCATCTTAGACACGGTGGTGCAAAAATTTAGGGGAAAACAGAAGACTAAAGCAGTAATCTGGGGAGAAACGGATAATTCATGATTGCCTTTTAAGGAAGAGATTATCACCAAAATAATTACCCGTCATCTTACATCATTATTTTGTGCTGTATGAGCTAAGTGCAGAAAAGCTAAAAATGAAAAAGCTGGTTACACAACTTTGCTACACTTGTCGTTTGGGCTTGGAATTTTCTGGACTAAATCGATGTTTGAACAATCTGAGCAAGACCCTTCCGAAAGCTGTAACAACCCAAAATCTTTTCCACGGAGCATTGTCTGCTTGTATGAACAACCGACGTTTTGTTCAGCAAAATGTTTTGCTGAATTTGAGTTACCAATTCCAATGAGACTATGTTTATAAATTTACTCTCACATGCTCATATCCCTGATTTTATGTGAACCGTTCAAATAAGTGTAAAACTTCCATTGACTGAATTCTGATTCGTACAGCGCTTGTATAGTTACCTTGACCAAGTATACTTGCTTCGTGTAGTTTTTATCCTCAAATCAGACATAATAAATCCAAACTAATATGTTAATTGCTATGTTATTTATGACCAGTTCTGCAGCCTACCAGGGACCTCACGTTTCCATCGGCTAACTTATTATGGCACGGCTAGAGTACATCGTTAGATCATCTGATACTTCAAGTCCGGACTCATCAGCTAGCCCTGGTTTACATATTTCCTAGGTTGTTTTTATGATAATCAGCATCCTCTTGAGTAGAAAGGATACTTGAATAGTATCACAAACAATTGTTTCATCTCTCTGATGTTCAAACCGACCATTTACACCTGATTAGTATACGGATGACTTATAAGGACCAGTAAATAACTACAAAACGGGATATGGATCCTAAAGTACCTTCGCCATATTTTTCAGATGGATTACACAAGTGAATATTTATTACTGATGAATTTTCATTTTTTAAAAATATGAATACATTCCGGCTCACGACCGATGGAATCATGATTGACACCGGTTTGCCGAACGTTGCGTGTTAAGAAGAACAAAATAAAAATTTTGAAAAAAGGAATAACAAGGCTAACCTGAGGTTCCTATGGGAAGCTTTTCTAAGTGCGTGTTTGATTTCGTCTGAAAACTTCGAAATTTTATCCTGGCCGGCATTCGGTTGGGCGGAGAATTGCAAGCGAGTTGTGGAGTTCGCCGAAGCCAAACGTGCACACATTTGGTTGGGCTTGTTTCAATGTGATGTTGAAGAATTGCTTTGACCTCACTTAAGGGTTTGTTGAGCACAGGACTTCCTTCAACTGCCAATAGTAGATCACCGACTTTCGGCACTACTGATTGATTTGGTACGTGCCGAAGATCAACAGCTTTTACTTCAACCTGAAAAAGACCACAATAAACATTACTACCATGAGCCCTATTAGGTTGACGACCACTATCCAAGAAGTCCAAAAATGCAAAAACGCAGGTCAGGTTTCATATTGTAAGAAACATGTTCGAAAACCGGACGAAAAATATTATTAACGTCTGATTCAGATGGGGAAAAAGCCCTTTAACTTCAGGGATATTCTCACGGTGGTTTTCTTTTTATTGGGGTTGGACAAGCACGAGTTTGATTTAAACGGGATAGAGGAAATGGGCATTTTTCTAAACAGCTGGACCGACGTGATTTCTGTGGTATGTCTTACATTGTTTTATAAAACTAAAGCATATAGGCTGAGCATCCCTCCAAAAAGCCGCCGCTTCTGCTAGTTTTGATGCTGCTTCAGATGTGTCTGTGGGGCTCTCTAGAATAATCGTGAGTTTCTTCACGCTGTCACACATCTGTGAACAAAGCCCACTTGTTATCAGTTCGGGCTAAGTTTTGACCACAGTCATTGCACATCGGGTTGGCACGGAATGTAAGATCAACACAGACGCTTCTTTTGAACTCATACGTATAATCTGTCAAACAAAAAAGTCCAAACATGTAAGCACACGTAACCTGGATACGACTGAATCAAGCTGTATTTAGCTGCGGATACCCAGGTTAACAAACAGACAGAGCTAACTGGGTCTGAATAACTGACCACATGCCTAGGACAGAACCAATACACGCCCAGAACATGGCAGCAGTGAATGTGACCCCATTTTCAGAGGCGCGTGAATGCGATTAACATACTGACTGGAATCTTCCAGGTTTGTGCTCGCTCGATGCTTGTTTGAGCCTCCTTTTTCAACCTGAAGTCACGATTGGTATTGTGAGGAGATTTGAAAGTTTTTGTCTTGTAAGTACAGTCAATCTATGCTTGGACCCGTGAGGCTCCGCAATGCTGTGTCAGCATCAGCTGTGTGCAACTCAGAAAAATGAAGGTAGTTTCGAACTCTTGACCACCTGGCTAGCAGGGTGAACATTCGACCATCCAAACCAATTAACGAAGGTCGGGATCCCGAAGCCTACAATATGGAAGGAGCAGCTGGACAGTGCTGTTTAGCTTTCAGCGTTGAATAATTGAACTTAAGGGCAAGACTATTCAAAATCAGAAAGTTGTTAGCTTGTCATGTATGGCTATCGATAAGTGGACATGAAGAAACACCTATGCAAGTCCATAAAGACAAGGTTGAATAAAAAAACAAAGTTAAATTTTGATATTTGGTGGACGCGGAAATATATACTCTTAGGTGAGTTTAAAGATAGAGATAAGCATATCAATCGGATACTAACCATACTTCCGCTGGCCACGCCTTCACAAATCTGTAATCCACAGTGAGCACCTATGATTGCCATAGTGACTTCAAAATCCTTATACGATGTAGTTTTCGAAGAGCTGCACGTTCCAGGTGAGGTAGCCTTTGAGATTTCATCCCCTCGAGACAAATGGGATTCTGCTGCAGAATACGTGTTAGAGTATGATCCGAGTGAGTTGGTAGTCTCCGGAGAGGAAGCGCAAGCAAGTTCAGACTGCAGTATGAAACGGGAAGCTGGCACGTAGTCCGGCGTTTCACATGGACCGCTTTTACCAACACCTTGAATACCAGACTGTAGTGGAACCGAAACTGGGATGGTGTCCGACAGGTCGGATGCAATGCCTTTGGTTTTGCTACTATTACGTGTTTTCGAATGATTGGATGGTTCACCTCTCGTACACACCAGAAGTGGCATTATGCTATATTGTGTTACAGGTAGGATCAGATTTTGTTGTGGAACTGCGACTGAAACCACATTCCCATCCAGCAAAGAACTCGGCGTCACTCCGCTTACTGAGCTTGCACAAGGTTTGATGTCTGTTGCTTCTGGCGACGTCTCATAGCCTGAAGTGAGGAACAATCCGGAGGATAGCTGCAAATTCAGGGAATCGATAGGCCTCTAAACACTAGAATAAACACCCACATGGGCGTGGTATGCGGCATCGATTGGTTGGTTGTTTGTGATATGATACAAGTGGTCAACTCCCCCTGCATTCAAATGTAACTACCCACATCTTACTCGATTACAAGCGGAAACTAGAGAACAATGAGTCATTGCAGTTGTGTCAATAAGATGCAACGCGTCCACAGACGGTCGTTATGACCACTAGTCTAGCATAGACATACAACCTATATGTTTTCAAAAAGCAGCTCAATCGAAAAATGGGTGCGGAATACTTAACAAAATGTATATGTTGTGTAGTGCTGACTACTCATTTTCGAGGATCATTCTGGGTCATTTTTACAAGTGGTATCAGAATGGCACAAGAGTGCTTGCCAGAGATAAACATTATAAAAATTATTCGTATATATTTATATTATTCACTTATTGTTTGTTATATATTATTGTTTATATTATTATTATATTATTTACCACTACTAGTATTTGTTTAATATTATTAACATTTATGTACATAAAAATTGTAGGTGAATAAAAATTTAAAAATGTAGTCCCTGTTTCTAGGCTGTTGCCTGCAAACGATCCTCAACCCAACGTAATTAATGGATGAAGCATTGCTCTGTTTGCTTGCCATCAGCATAACACCACCTACGACTTCAAAAACGTCTCTGCATTGCTGGTTTTAGCACGCCAATTTTGAGCGCTTTATTTTTGCTCGACAGCAAATTACCATGTGCTTGTTCATCTAAGTACAAATCTCTAGGATGATACTAAATGAAACATTATTTAAATGAAAAAAAATAGTACCGATTCTAAGAGGTTTGTTTATTGCGAGACTAGTGCACTGTACAGAAATTCGCTTTCGTTTCCGGAACCGATAATGACACAATCCTTTGCTTGAGTGCATTCCTAACACGCTTGTCTTGTTGGTGAAATGGTGCGTCAACCGGACATCAACACCCGAAGTCATTGATACGTTTACGCAATTGTTACCACCGCAGTAGATTTTCCGATTCGCCTATCACATCAAAGTGTGCAGATTTACCCTCGTGGAGGTGGGTTTCATGACAAACAAGCCCTTTCTGTTGGGCTGCTTGGTGAATTTTATGAGGGCGACATAAATCCAATGGTGGGTTTCGGGGACTTTTTCAAATCCATAATGATGTTCACATACGAGGAGTTGGCTAAATGTTGAAATCCACATTTCTTGCTGACTGTTATTTGGTGAGCTGTACCATCCGCAGTGAGCGTCCAGGGCCAGCTGACCTATCACTAGAAGTTTTAATCATATGTGTGGCGTTACTTCACAGGATGTTAGCAACATTTATTGGCAACAATAAGTCTGAGCCCGCCGTAAATTTTTATTCTGCTGAATTCAGGTTAATTCACACGGGATTTCGAGCTCACTAGCGATTTTAAAATAAATAACAAAGTATTCAAGATTATGGACGGTCTTCCTGAACATCGTGATTAAAGTTCGAAAAAGTTCCGAAATCCGACCCATCTGAGCGTCTGTCTTTCTCTTATCATCCCTAAACTTTTCGGTTTCCATCGTTTCGGTCTTTCTTACCCTTGATTCCAATTCTTGTGTCGCACTGACATCCTGTCACTGTCCTCTCCAAATAACTCATGTGTTTCAAAGTATATGTGCGTATTGGTGCATTTGACAGTGATGTCGCTGAAAAGATGTAGGCAGTCAAAATCCTGCATAAACTGCTGTACTCTGGAGTTTACTTCATATTGTAGTTCCTCGGTAGCAATTTTCGGTAATCACCATGAACTGACCAAACATCACCTTTATCAGTACTCTTTGGAACTTTGGGACCTTTGGAATTAAAAACTAGTTTCATGTACCAGCGCATAAATCGGAATTAGAACTTGATGACTATGCCCTTCAATTGTACAGAAGCTTCTGGTTGATTAATTTGTGAACATCAGGTCATACGCCCAGAGCTTTCTGGCGCTAGCTTTCACATTTCTATACTAAGTCACGGCTTGACACCCTTTTCCTGTTACTTCCCTACGCATGCAAAAAACGACCTTTCAAAAATGTCAACAGATTAGCATATGGGAAAGTTTAATGAGCCATGAGAGACTACGGTATACTACAAACTCCTCTGAGATTAGGGAGCTATTTCTTCCAAAATCCGTACGTTGGAAAAAGACAGCTATAAGCTTTCATATTTACAGAGAGATATTGCCTCTAACTAAATTGCTAGGAACGCTACAGTTCGTCAGATGGACATTACCTGGCTTTAGAAAGTGCACGGCATGGAAAGCATGGTTTCTGTTTGATCCTGACCGGTCTTGCAGTAGCTCTGGAGACCTTTCGTATGTGAGGCGCATCCAAACTTTAGGGTAGGATTGTTTGAGTCGGTCACTCTTGTTTACATTTTGGTAGAGTCATACCAGACATGTGCAATTCTACGACCCCATAGGTGCTGGAGAATAGGTAGAAGTCTTCCATTTTTATAACGGTGACGAAGTTATAGATGAAATGTGATTGGGGACAGCATTGCACAGATGTAGAAAATTCAGGCCGGGGCTCCCGCAGTACTATGCCTATCGATAGGAGTTGTCTTAAAGTAGGGTCAACGGAACATGAAGGACACCTTTACACCACAGGTACCGTAATGCTGCCTTAAATTTCAATGCTCCAAAATGCATCGTAGAGTACTTGTACGAGCAACGAACCCTCACGGAGGATTTTCACAAACGTGCCTCTTTGTGTTAAGTAAACCTACGAATGATTAGACCAAAGAATACCTAGTATATCATGGCTGACTTCACAGTGTTTGCGTGCCATTTAAACGGTGATGGTCGATGTACATCAATCTGCGGGATCTTGAATTCCTAGAGTACTTGAGCTCCTCTGCCTTTCTGAACGAATCTGATAACTGACCATCCGACTACATTGCTCCCCCATCCTTTGGAAAATATATCTGGCAAGTGCAACCTTAATCTGATGGGGTTGTGCGGATTTACATCGCATTTAACTGCACGTGCCGGCCCTGGTGGCCTCCTAACCTTTCTTCAGGGTGCTTAGTTCAGTTTCATTCAGTTGACTGTTTTCGCAAATAAATCACTGAACCATCTTCTTAAGCTGTTGCTTCACTATCAACTGTCCCTCTCCAGCCAATTCATTCAACAAAATAATTCCGAACGGCCGTTTTTTATTGTGAAAGTAGATGTGATCTTCTCCTCAGCTTTCATTGTTTGCCAGAGTTCCATGTCCTTCTTCAGACCATCCTGTATGTGGGGATTTAGAGACTGACGCGCATCACCATATGCGTTGCCTCCTGGTACTGATACTCTAGGAGTACTCAAAATTTGTAGATCTTAATTTTATCCAGTGACCATTTGCTAGTATGGGGAGATTCAAACAGAAATCTCTAAATGCCTCTAGCCGAGTCTTTTGTTACGCCCGACTCATGAGCCATTTGCTTTTTCATGTTAGTTCACCGAAGAGAGATTTGGGCTAGCACAGATGGATACTTCTAGGTCTTGATAAAATCCACAAAATTCTGCGCCAACTCAGGAGAATCTCCGAGAAATCGCATTATCGGCCGTATTTGCACTATAGCATAACCAGATTGAAGTTGCGTGCCGTTTCTTTAAAATGGTAGCTCACAAAGTTATAAGTGGGTGATAGTGCACAACAACCATTTAAAAAAGTGGTCAAGTCAGCAGTGTACATCCAAACGGTGATACATAATGATTCACAGTTTTCTGCCCTCTTCAGTGCTTTTGGGCATAGGCCATTGATAGTAGACCATCATGCTTCTTGATCTCTACTGACATGATTTTTGATTTCACGTGGGCCTGAGCGACCTGAAATGAGCTCGCACTTTAACCTTCATTGACTGCAAAGTTTCTTTGCGTCAGCCACGCATTGTTCACAGTTGACCACTTGGTCCAGTTCCTCCGTGTATAAACAAGTTTCTTCTTCTGCAGTTCACCATTAAAAACATTTCAAACAAAGGATGAAGCCATGTGATTCGCTGGGTAATCACTATGGTCATACCAACATCGAAACTATACACCTCTTCTTTCTGTCCCTTTCTACCATAACTAAATTCTAGCTCCTTCCTAGTTACAAAACGTGTTATTTTTATGCAAAGTTAAACCGTTCAGACTACCTTAATCTAATCACGTTCGTTTGCATGCCAAAAGATAAAACTCCACTGGTTCTGTCAACCGAGAGTAATATTTCGGTTTATGGCGAACTTACTAGTACTCATTTCGGGTATAAAAATGCCAGAGCATCATATGAGAACATAAATTTTAAGACGCCAAAGATGGATACCGTCCAACTGTTGGTAAATAATCAACCTTTATAAATCTAATCACTATTTATCTAGCCATTAGTTTATTACATATAACACAGAACACACGCTTACTTGAAAATGATGTGGTCACATTGTTCCCTGGATAGGCTTTTCTCTGATCCGGGGATGTCGTAGATAAACAAGAAGTATTCTGATAGCATCCATTTGAGCATAAGAGCTCCGCAACTGATACCGTTGTTAGGAACTGATTTGCTTGCGTTGCATTTATGGTTACAGCACCTTCCTAAGGAGAAAATTGAAAGTATGGACATATTATTTAGGTGTAAAACAGTTGCTCTCACTTTTACTGCACTGTAGTATTGGGGCGTTTGATCGTGTGTCAGAAGGCTTCTAGGTGAAATTTTTCTTGGGAAGGAAGTGATACTAACGAGTCATTAAAGTCATTCGCATCTGTCTTGACTGAAGGAATACGAATAGGTGGCGCCGAAATGGGTTTGTCGGTCAATCCAATAGACATCTGTGCGCAGCACGGTGTGTGACGCTTTGCGCGAAGAGAAATGTGAATCTGCATGCAAGCCATCGATACCATTGTGTATTAGGAGGGAAAATTTGGAAGGCGTATGCGTACAGGCTTGTTGTGAGCCCACACATAGGTCTATTTGCTTCTAATTATAGCGTAATGATTTACATTTCCCAGAATAGCATTTCGCAGGTGAAACCGGAAGCCGCCTGTTTACATACCGTCTTGCTGGTAATAGATGTATTCCATTAATCCGGCGCGTAGTAATGTTATACTTGAGAAAACAATGTTGAATTGGCAGAAACTGGAACGAACTTACCTCGGTTCCACGCTTGGCAGGTGGACCGGTGAGTATTATAATGAAACATAAAACACATCTTCCCAGGCCATCCGCGTTCACATGCTACGCGAGTCAGCAGGATCAAGAGGGTGGTTGAAGGAATCAGCCCCATCATAATGGGACTGAATCGCGTCCCAGGTCAAAGCTCTATACACCTCTTTTGTTAGCCGTTGCTCATGCCATCCTTTCAAGCTCGTGTTCAACAATACAATTTTCAAATCTTCGGACCTAACTGAAGACTCCCCCTGTGAATGTCCCTTGGAATTTTGGCAAGATGCAGGCGGTTTACCTTGGAGTGTGAGTCTCAAAGAGTCCGATTCCAAATGTTAGCTGAGTCGAAGGCCAGGTGAAATCTACAAACAGTCCGTAGATTGGTTGGTTTCGTTCACGATTTGCAAAGTTGCAAAAATGGAGTCCCTACCAACTGGATTACTATAAATCCGCATTGCTCCTCAACAGCAATTCCCTCCAGAATGCCACTGCCGATTTCCCTGAGGATAATACACTTTTGAATTCTGAACGAGAGAGACTGATTCTAAGGAAATCGATTCTCTTTCCTTCTGTGAGTGGGGACTATATATACATTCTCCATATATTCGCTAAACATCCTTTACCTTCAATAATCATGCTGCCATGTCAGCCCCATCAGCTTGAACGCCCCTGCGTATAAGCCGCCTGGTTTGCAGTTACTTGGCTTATGGACCTCAGCTGCCATGCGTCTGTAGGCAATTAAGCCAAGCAGGCATTCGGTAAAGGGTTGAAGTTGTTGTAAAGCGCCTTTGAATTTGGAACAGCAGAATGTTTTGCATACATTGCTATCGTTTATGACTCGAAGGGCATTTAGTCAAAACTCTATATAGCACTAATGCAAAAATACAGGTTTCATGCTAGATTGGTAGCTTCAGGTGGTTTTTAGGTGGTATTTGGCATGTCACCTTCTGGGTGTGCTTGAGTTTTGGACCAGTTAATCTCATGAGCATCCACTGCCCTTGCCGCTTGCCCTCGTCGATAGAGGGTAAACACTCCCAATCAAAGTAAATAGCCTTGTGTGTTGCTTGAAGGAGTTAAATACTAAACACACTTGAGATATTACCCATGGATGGGATAAGATTTAAGGCTTGGGTTAGGAATTTTTGGTGAAAAAATTTGGTCAGATTATCAAAAGCCTCCTTGTATTCAAGCTATTGTTTTTTGTGAATGAACAATCCTCTTTCATTCATCAACTTTTAAGGAATAAGACAGCGGCGAATTTAGGAGTCCCTCTGGAGTTACACCGGAATTAAATGCAGCCTCTCTTCCAAAGCATGGCACACTTTCCGGGTTAATCCATTACCGGTGAGTTCTCGAACCACCACTCAAAATGTACAGAGCATATTGCAAAATCTAGTTCCAGTGTTGTTTCAGGCACAGCAAAATAGGCCACGCCTGTTATTTTGGTGAATGACGCATTTGAATTTTTAAGACATCATTCCATGTTCACATGCTTCCACAATACAACCAGTTGGGATGTCTGAGTGGAAACATGTTTTCTCAAAAATATCGCTAACTCGGAAAGCCATTATACCATTTCTTCGCTCTTTGCAATGCAATATTATGCTGCAATGTTATTCTGTCAGCGGCCACAAATTAAATTGGTCACCGTAATTCTATTTTTCCTGGTGATAGATAAACTTATACGTACCTCACATGATGCGTTCTTGCACCATAGTACCAATATAAGTGCGATGAATTCCGGCTATCAGTCAACCGAAATTGCAACCTTTAAATAAAGTGACCTAACTAACACAGATGTCACAAAAGAAAATACGGCATTCTCTAGACCATGCCACTGATTTTGCAAAATATGCGTGCTGGAAATTGACTTGCAAGACACAGACAAAGTAGAGCCGATGCGGTCTTCCTCTGGTTCTGATTAGTATCATCCTTCAGCAAAAGTACAATTCACCACAATATATATATATATATACATATATATATACTCGTGACTTTGTATTGTCGTTACTGGTTATAAAACACCTGAGTTCGAGGGAAATCTTATTACAGCAAAAGTTCCTTACAACAGTTATGTTCGTAGCCACATTATAAATGTTTTAGGATGAATCATTCTGTGTACAATTGATTTTAAGCAGAAGTTCCTGTATCTATATTTTTTCAAAGAGGAAATAAACAAGATTCTTTCACTAAATACTTCATGGGGTTCATTTTCCAAAACAAATAAAAAACCTGGTTTCCATTTAAATTTGTTTTGAGGGATATATTTGTAGACAGAGAAAAATCACTTACATTGTGTTTTCCGGAGGGACCAACGTTTGTGGGAATTGAACATGACAATTGAGACTGGCAGTTGTTCACCTGCGAGTTCTTAAGATTAGTGGTCATTTCACAGTGATTTAGACAGACCGATTGTTTCGATGAAGGAAAAAACGTGTTTGACGGTGAACTGTGCGTTGGGTAGAAGGTAAACGAAGAAGGCTGAAGATCGATTGGAGCTAACGAAACGCCACGAAGGAGCGTAATATTGACGGTGTCACCAACCGATATGCCGGATAGCAACCGCACAGCATATTCAGGACTACATCCCGCCAGTCGATGCTTTCCTATTGCCAAAAGGATATCCCCTGGGCGCACTGGAGTAGGCTGCTCGGACTGACCGCTTATGCTGTAAACCACTCGGTTTTCTGCAACGTGACGTATCTGTAGCAGACGCTGATAGAAACCAACGCTGTCTGGGTGGAGAGATGTTGGAACATGGAGTCCAAGCAGACGGCTCGAAATAAATGTCAAAACTTCTGCCAAGGTTATACCAAAACCGTTCTGTCCTTTGGTGATACGGGTGTCTATTAGTCGGACCTCGGAGGAAAAGGGGGACTAAAATGTAAGAATAATAAAATCGCCCAGTTTATGTAGAAACTATATCCATTTACAAATGTGTTATCAAAAAATGTACAAAGGTCAATTAATTGTTGACAGCTTGTTTTAATTTTGTGCGCACACAAAGGGCGGTCGTTTATTACTTAGAGTCATGATCTTGCATGTAAGTGCAACATTGTGGAAAGTTGGAAAACTACCCAAGGATTGAAAGATACAGAAACATCTAGATGAAAACGCAAAGTTCGCGAAATCAAAGCTAGATGAATAGCCCAGTCTCTGTTATTCCTAAGTGAAAACGACACACCTTTCTATGCCAATGAAAAAATCCCAAGTTTGACGCACCTGAAGTTGTTTTTCTGAGGTAAAACAAAAATGCGCGCAGTAATTTTTGACAGGAAAAAATGGTCTGTTTTACCGACGGGAAGTTTAGTGACATGCTGCGGTGGATATTTTATTGAAGTTGCAGTTGAAAACGTTTTTTATGCAGTTTATTGTAAGTGTGCCGGGTAAAAAACTTTTTCAGTGGCTTTATAAATGCACGAAAGTGCCAATCTATCCGAGCCAGTTCACTCAGTATAAGTAAGCACCGACATCTCGCCTAAATGAATGAGACATTTTGTCCAAATTCCGTCAGTTAGTCCAAAAATGACCGTTCGGCCCATCGAATCCTGTCAGAAAATCGCGTGATTGCTTTTCAGCAAGCCCCAGCAAACCTATTAACACGAAGCCACAGAGGCACTACACACGCTAGCAACATTTTTGACGCCAAAACATTGTCTGAAATTTTTCTGATTTAGAATTTTACACGTGTGCTATAGTGTTGTAGACATATATAAGAACGGTTTAAATAAAATACCTGAAATGCCACTTGTTACCTGCGGTTTGGTCGTCATGCTCATAGTCTAAACTAGCTATGTGATAACGAGGAATATATTGTGATAACTCTGGTTCCCCAAAGCCTGCTGACTAAGATCAGTCTTGAGCCTGACTGGAGGATAATCGAATCACAGTAAATAATATAGAAAAACTGGGATGCGTTCCTTTTGTCTTTGGATTGACAGTATTGCTGCACCCTAAATGGTAGTGAACATTTAGCAGTCAGGAGCTACCTGCTCGATTACACCTGCTTATGTAAAATATGGAACTATATATGACCAATAGATTTTCGTACATCCTAAAACAGAACGTAAGATAAAATATTTCTGACATTTAAGGAAGTAAATATCAACAGGGTAACGCGCGCCAAACACTCAAATCAGGTTTTATTAGATGTCGTTTGGAATATTTACTTTTGATGAAGATCACTTGTGGTGGCCAAGACGTCAAGGAATAAATCCCAATCTATTAGTCTCATGTAATTCCGTTACAGTACAAAAAAGGTCATTTTCTAACATTCATTTGCTTCGTTTGCTTAAAGCGCTAAAAATTTCGAAGGCGTCCTCCTTGTGTTTTTCTTTTGCCTTCTAACTTAACGGGAAAAAATTCGACTGAATAAATTTTTGCATTCATGCCATAGCTTATCAGAGTTTGGTGTCATTTCTGTGACATTCACGTGTGTCACTTTTAGGTTGCTGTCAGTTGGCAGAGGTGGATGAGAAAATGCCACCAAAGTTCGGCTTTGATGACGTGTCTGTTACCAAAAAGTTTGTAAGGTCCAAACTAAACATTGTTGGTATCATTTCCAAAGTACACTTGGGAAGTCAACATGATTAGATAAAATATTACCAGAAATAAGGTTTCAATAAAACACGGAATATACAGGGTTGACGGTGCACCCAAATTACGAGCTGTACAACGTACTCGGTTGTGAATATGCGATTATTCCGCCTTGGTCAAACTACCTCCTCTGTAAAGCTAAAATATTTGACAGACAGACAAGAAAAGCTGTGCGATTTTAGGTAGCTCTGAGGCGTTTGACGCATTCACTCAGTAGTATATACGTGCAACCGGGTAACGTACGAGTTCTTTGCAATGATACGTCAACGTCCATGAGTTGCCATAGTGCTTGACCCTGTGGACTATCCTAATGATGTTTCCTCATCCTTATTACTCCCAAATTTCTCATTTGGGCTGAAATAACAGTACATTTTCTCTCTTGACGTTGGTCGAACATGCCTTAATAACGCACCGAGTTTTGACTCACGCAGTGTTTGTCCGCAATTGATCTGATTAGGCTGTGTCACTTCTGTGACTGCTTCGGAGTATATCTGCCAAGAAACGTTTTCTAATGGCGTAACAATATGGCGCATAAATATGTGCTTAGATTTTGGTGATGCAACCGAAAGCATGATTTAGCTGACCCTGTGCGAGGCTCAAAGCCTTATCATGTAAGTGTTTAAAGGTTTTCACACTTTACCTGACCGAAAAAAATATGTTGCGGTGGATGTAACCAGAAAAATTCCCAATTTTGTTATAGTTCAACGGCATTTGGTCAGTTTTATAAAGAACATTTTCTTTTCTTTTGGGTCCCTATTCAATTTTAACCTCAGCTGACTATATGACTGAACAAACAAACATTTACATGGTCGAAAAATAGTTTGACACACCAACAGATACCCTAGAAAGTGGGAAATCTTGTGAGATTTTTAACTCGCCAGGAGATTTAATTTGATACTTTTCTTGCTAGGACACTTTGCTGTTGTTACTGCATTATTACCAGCGATGACTGCAACATGTGTAGGAATATTTAAGTGAATTACTCCTGGTAGTGTTAAAGAAAATTTAACCACTGAACCTAAGGTCTAGCTGAAATGGATATTTTCTTAGATCGTCACCATTTATTCGGTGAAAATATCCGCCACAGAACGTGTGCGAATTAGTACTCCAAATTTCGCGGAGAATTTCTGAGAATATACCATGCCAAGTTAACTGCTAATCGAAAAAGCTAGTATTACGCTACAAACTCTAAATGAACATGAGTAATGAGACATTCGTTTGGCTTGCGTGCACATCAAGTATATTTCAAACTAGCGTGCGGGAAAGCGATCGTTCAACCTAGCTTAAATATGATGGTTGATTCAAATGGAGGAATATTTCGAAATTTCAGGTTGTGCCATATTTCAGCTGGCAGCAGTTTGTTGCCCAGTACGACTGAGTGTGACGATTGTTTTCCTGACGTCTTTTAAAATAAGGGTTCTTCCGCTGCGAGGGACTTTCCAATCCGTTATTCCGTAACAAAAAATGGAAATAATAAAGCGTTTTTTATGTTAAAATGCCCAGAATTCTTCCCATTTTGAGTCGTTGTACAGATTTCCCTCTGTGTATTCCCATAAGAAGAAATAATGAGATGATCTTAACATTATAATGTTAGAGAATATTTCTTAGTTATTTGTGCACTTGGGCGGAAAGTGACCTTTTACTCATTACTGTACTTAATTCAGCTGATATTATGTATCTCAAGCATGCATCGTTTGCTTGCATGAGCACCAGTTTTCAAGACCCCGACAACTTCAAAATAACTTTGATTTCTACTTTTTATTCATCTAGTTGGTAATGATCGTAAGCAATTTAGGTGAGAAATCTCTGGTTATTTAACGGGCTCTGAGGTCGTCGCTTGGCTCAGATAAATAGACGCTGAGCACTTGTCTGAATGACTGGTATGATCTTTGAACCTCACTGGCTGCAACCACCACACGAAATACCGTAAGTGCAACATGTAGTCATGGCTACGCTCTTGAATGTAGCAACGTATACCTCACATTTAAACACCACTTTACCTGTGTGGGATTATATACTCTCCTCTGCGGAATTTAGGAACGCCTCAAATTGGCATGTATACATGTCACAGTCTGCTTCAGCTCTAGCCTATTGTATTTCTTTCTAAAAATATTTTTGCATCAGAGTTTTGATTAAAGTACATTAGGACCAAATTCGTTATTCGCCAGTTTACCCGGCAAGCTGAATCAGCCTGTTCTGCAAATTTGAGCAGCACTGCATAACTTTTTCAAGCCCGTTGAGAATCATCTGCAGTTTACATCACTTGAATCTACTGAGGGTATGGAAATCGCAATCTTTGTGCCCTTGTTCTGAGAGTGTAATTTTTAACCACATGGAAAGCACGACAGTGTTACAAAACATTCTAACCATCCAGATGGTACTGAAACTCCCCGGTCCTGCTTTGAACTTATGGAGGTTCACAACGTATGCCTGCATGAGACTTAAAAGGAATTGTATTCCCGTCATCAGCCTACACACCAGTGTAACTGATAGACGTAACCATATGGAACTGAGGTAAGTTTGTTTCATTTTCTGATGATTACACGCCAGATGTTGTTATCGTAAGGTGGACAACATTAGAACATTTTGAAGATGTGCCGATGAGTGGTTTCCAATAAGACAGCTGGGTGCTTAATTGAGGAAGGTATGGTATTTCAATGAAACTTAAGAGAATCGACAGATAACGCCGATATCTGCCCGATAAAGACTTAACTAAAGCCGGTGCTTACCGACGTGTTGTCATGGTTAGGCTGTTTGGGAGTATATTACATGAGACGTCACGTGTCCCTCCATTGATCCTATACCCTTGACCGTACATCACCTCTAAGCTGGCTACACTACTTTCAGGTTAGACCGCCTGAAATTCGGCAAATGCACTCAAATGTGCTGTGGTTTGGCCATACTTGCTCATCATTCCTTGGAAGATGACGACCATTCATACTGTTCGACTATGATAAGCTGATTGGCTGTGTCCTTACCCAAAATTGGACAAAATATGGTGCCTTTCATCATTCAGTGGCCATGTATTTACGTGCTAACTGGTCCTTTGAAGGCAAAGTTTTGGGTGAAAGTTTCAAAAACAGATTGCGCGGATGTCAAAACACTGGATGTATTAAGGCCAGCAGACATTGAACACTTAGTTGATTATGTTCAGAATCCATTTATTAAAACGTCACGTGCCGGCTTTTAAAGTCATAGTTCGAGTTCTTCCATTTGTTACCGCGGACAATGGGAAACAATTACGGCAAAATCCTCAGGGTGCATTCTGCCAAAAGATATTAGTGTGGCACCCACAGTTTCCGACTACGAGAAGTCGCCAGTTTCGGCAGTCCTACCTCGAACACAGCTTAAAATGGCAAAGTTCTTACTATCTAAGACTCCTGAGGTTAACTCCCGAAAGTGCTACCGAAAAGCGCGAAACTTGTGCACCTATATGTATATTTTCAGGGAAGTTTTGGCCAATGAGTCACTGACAAATCTGTTTGGTGATAGACTGCTTTATAAATGGAATAACTGCCATCGGTTTAGTGCAGTTTCCAGGACCAACAATGCCAGCACAATCTTATGGCGTTATTCAGCGTTCAAAAGAAGTATATTTCCGGTCCTTAAATTAAGACGAGTAATCGCCACTAGAGAACTTAATCACTGCATTTGTTTGTGGAAGACATCACTGTTTCATTTGAGCGACACATGCTAGCTAGTTTTAAATATACAGACACATGGTTGGTTCAAATAGTTTGCAAGGAATTTACATTTTAACAACTTTGGCCATACATATGACAACAAAACGTTGCTGTTAGCAACAGATGATAGACACACTGTGATTAATTTGTCCTGTGCACGACAGCACTTGTGCCAGACTTGCACCAAAGGTGGCCTGTCTGTTTAATTTGAAACAATCTTGAAATAAAAGAAGGATTTTGTCGTCTTAAGCTGCGTAGAAAGCACTGAGACACAACGCGCGTTTTACTGGATGAAATTTCCAAACTAAATTCAAATTTAATCGGATGAAGCTTGTCATACCTTTCCAGCTGATGGACAAGTGCTAAAGATCAAAACCGACGAAATTTTCATGGATAAAAAAGGTGTTCGCAAGACAACATTTTCGCAACGTTTAGAAGCTTTACCATTATATGTGTTCAACTTTTTTTGAAAATTGTGCAAAACAATTAGTCAAAATCTAACCGTACTTTGTGGTTATCAACACAATTCGAAAAGTATCCTTCATAGTTGGCACACTTTCATAGGATCACTTATCTGGGAACTGAATTTTCGATTGGTATCAGCAACCCTTCGACTGCATCGATAAAAATCCAGCGAATACCGAGAGCAGATCCTGAGCGAACGATATGTGCGTTGGGTGTATTTCGTATTTGAGGACTGCACCATAAGCGTGCATACTGTAGATGGTGATTTCAACCATCGACAGTTTGTTGTCATTCTAATATGTCCGAAATCATCCTCATCTATAGCACGAATGCTTTCCCAGTAACAAAAAGCCCTACGTTTGACACATTGCTATTGACATTTTGTAAGGTACCTGTGAATCTGGCTAATTAGAGTTTTAAGGTCACACGAGAAATTAGTTGAAGAGAGTGACGGATCTTGTATCATACTGTTGTTGTGTACTGGGGCTGCTTCGGCCTTGGTGCAAGTGTCTGTTATGTTGCATTCTTCTCGGATCTAAATGGTCGCGTTTAGGAGCGAAGTCAAGTAAAGTCGAATAAGTTATGAACCTGTAACTGACTGGGTTAAAGTACAGGAAATTTGGATTTAAGAATAAAAATTGCATCGGTTATTTATCGACAGACATCGGTGACAATACGACAACTTGGCTATATTATACGCATTGGTGTGGGATATTTCAAATGGATCCAACCCAGTAGAAATACTGTCTGACAGTCGACTTGTTATTTGCCCAAAACATTCCTTTTAAGTTTATCAGTTGATTTTCATGATGTCTCAGAGTCATTTTTCCGGTTTATAGAGGTGCTTTTTCGCGCTTTTAATGAATGACCACGAATGATAAACCTAGGGGATACATAACTGAATTAAATAGAAATGCAGTATTTGTATACTTTTAACTGTATAACACACTAGAAGCCAGTGTAGAAAAGGTATTTTCGCCACCCAGATTACTTTATGGAGTAAGATGTTTTTATCTGAAAAGTCCAAATCGAGTTCTCCAAATCTTTTGAGTCAGCGTTCGGTCCATAAAAGAGAAGCGCTCCAAAGAAGGGCCAAATGCTCATCTTGTGTCATTCTTTGATGGTAGTGTGCTAAGCTGTGTGGTTGGAAACTCTACTAAAAATTAACACATTGCCTCTCGAAATTCAAAGCGGTAATTTGCTCAGCTTATTCAAGAGGCAACAATTTCCTTGACGATTATAGAGGAACAGTTTTCGTGAGGTTAGAAAGCAAGATTAATATCTTTTTCAAATTAGATAGTTTATTTGCAGGCCATTATTAGCAGATGGTGGGTCGAAACACAAAAGTTAAGTGCTCGTTCGCGAAGCCAAAGCTGCTAAATCTGTTCCCATAATATGTGTAAGATACATGGCAACCAAAACCCTAAGCTTCGGGGTTTTAGTTATCCTAAGATAGGTTTCAGAATAGAAATGGATTGCTTATTGGTATAAGTTATAATAAACAACTCACAAACCACATAAATCATAAGGGTATCAACAGACGTAGATATTGTGAACAGAACCCTCCTAACTAGTTATGCTACAGCCGCTTGGAATCCTCTACCACCCCGGAAGCTCCTGGGATTTCCGTCTGAAACTGATACGCTATTTTAAGTGAAGTGAATATAAAAATCTCAATTGCGTTGTCATACATCACTTTCAGCACGTTTTACAGTACTGCGAATAACATATTCCATCTAGTCTTGTTTCATAAACTTAATCAAGAAACCTCAGGAAATATGTGTTTATCTGCTCGTCATTGACGGTCATACATGGTCTTGCACGACTCCAAGACTTTCTTAGGCATCTTATCAGGTCAAATGACGCTACTTGAGAGTCGGGCAGGTTAGGATTGCCTACAACGCTTAGACTGTTCGAGTTTATTATTTACTGACCTCGTGCCGCGTTACGTAGCACACCAATGCCATAAACACAGTCCGTAAACATGACTCTCAGCAAAATACACGTGTATTGTTCTTCTGGCTGGCTTTCTTCCGGAAAGGAGGTCCTTTATGCTCGAATAATTCAGTGGTCATCATAAGACGAACTTGTGGCCACAGATAATCGTGTGTGGCAGAGGGTTGTTATTTGTTCATAAAACTGAATTCGCCGTTTCTATGTTGTGCCTTGAGTTGTAGTAGTTATCGAAATGATTTTATGAGTAAGCAAATTTTGCCTGTTCGTGTGGTAATGAGAAATTAGCTGATGTAGCAAGAATCAACAATTGAGAAATAGTAATCAGCCGATTTTCACCAACGTCGACGTTTTTGAATCCTAAAGAAACCAGTAAGTTCTATCTGATGAGGATAACCCGATTTCCATTTAACAGTGAGGTAATGGATGGAAAAAATAATTTTTTAAGTCTTCACTCCACGACATTTCCGTGTTAAATTGTCGACTCTGCCAAATACTTGGAAAAATTTATTTTTAATTCAACCATGAGGTGTTCTTCACGCACTGCGTTTGAATTAATATATTACTGAAGGTATTTTTTGTGAGCTATCCAGAATAGCTCACATATCAGCATAGTGGTTGTTTAAAGAACAACAAAATCGGAATGCTGTCTTCCGAAAATTGACAATGGAAACTCCGTAGAGGTTCTAGAACATTTAATACTGCAATGCATGATTGAACGTGCAGCCGTGCTGCAATAAACCCGTCAATTAAGAAAGTACTTGGTGTCATCGTCCACCAGGGACGTACTTTAGTTTCTGTATCAACAACACATAGTCATAAAGCTGTATTTTACTACTATACATAAATTCCACATCCCTCCTTTGTTATGTGACAAAACGGTCCTTTGGCTGTCGCAACTTTGGAGACAGCAAGCGACCGTTTTTCAACAAAATTTGTAATGCTGCGGAGTAAAAGTCGCCAAACATTTGTGAGCACCGTGCAAACTAACAAGCTCACTTTCTAATGTCTGCACGGATAATCATGATACTGTGATAAATCTGTGGCAGCTTTTACGTTCACTTGGCACTTCGTATACTTGAGCATGTATGGATTGAATTTCTTTCCTTCTATGGCATGGAGGCATGAGTTGTTCAACTGAAGATCTAAAGAGGATGTGTGGCTCCACGGTAGCAAAATAGTTCGAGCGAGAATATGACCCTGTACTTTTTCCCGTTACTTTCGATCATGGCTTTGACCATTGAGCACACCTTACCATGAGCCGACTAATGGATCACAATATTGAACATCCAGTATACTAGCTGAAAGTTGATGGTCAGCAATGAGCCGAAGACTGTAATTTTCGGAGGACTAGAGAATAAGAAAAAATTAATCTTGAGAATTCTTTGAAAAAATACCGATCCAAAGCAGTTTCTGAGTTGCACACCAAAGTCATTGTCTCGCATTAACGTTGCAGCCAGTCGCAAGTTATGGACAAACTCTGTCAGCTTCTTGAAATTTGAATTATGTGACGTAGTTGTTTGATAACTCAGATGGTCAGAGTATGTTTTTGCAGCATCTGCCGCCGGATTTGCTACGATATCTGACTCCATCGAAACGTGGGAATGTTCAACGCGAGAAAACATTTGTCTGGTGTATGGAGACTGATTAATATTTAGGTTCCGACATTTTTAGCTTACATGGCCCCTTAGTATTTTGAGCACGAACTATGGAATGTTTTTAGCCTAATCAGTAGTGCGTAAGTGCACATGAACTCTTAGAGTTGGTTAGTGAATATTGTGTTTGAAACACAAGCGATCATATATGACAACATATGATGACCAGACGCCAGTTTGTCAGCCACGACAGTGAGCAGACAGATGCGGCTGGTAACCCAAAACTTTAAGTTTTTTTGAAGTGTTCGTTCATAAATGTTTCTGTGCGAGTTGGACTGATGTAACTTTGCTACATGTTTGTGTTAGAAAATTCACTCAGTCTTGCAGTCAAAATATTGATCATCCACAATGCCTTGTCCTCCATACCGCCTGAGTAAAGTACACTGATCTGGAAACATAGCTCGGTGCACCCTCGATGTGACATCCTGAGTACATCAGGTTACCCTGATGAAAAGTGAAGGTTTGGAAGCTGACAGTACTCCGAAATTCAGTAGACGTTTAGAAAATAACAAAGCGTCCGTTATTCGAATGTACCTGAATGATTAACCTTACTCATTTGTGTCCACTAGATCAAATAAATCTAACGCATTTGATATCTATTCGGTGTATATTAAAGCTGTCAAATATACACCTTGTGCAGACTAAAGCTCATCATTACTCTGCTTTAAAATATGAATTTTTAGTGTGCACAATACCTCTCAGTTGC
This sequence comes from Opisthorchis viverrini, assembly GCF_000715545.1. Taxonomy (NCBI): domain Eukaryota; kingdom Metazoa; phylum Platyhelminthes; class Trematoda; order Opisthorchiida; family Opisthorchiidae; genus Opisthorchis; species Opisthorchis viverrini. Next base: position 404,320 of record NW_008752014.1, on the reverse strand, counting down.
GAACCAACATACACGGACAATTTTTCAATGAAGATAAGGAGAATATATGAGGATGCCCATAAAAGGATTTAGACTGATTCGTCAGAAAGGAACTCTGTGATATTGAGGACTGGGTATAACGAGTTTGCCCGAGTGGCGCAGGTTTTATCAGAGAAGTCATTCCGCATATCGTGATTACACAGAATTTCGTGTTTATTTATGTTGCAAAGGAATTCAAGTGAATTTCCCTGCTGGAAAACATTTTCTTGATCATGATGCCGAAAGTATGCGCTACCGTTTCACTCAGTAATTAGGTGGCTGTTTTAGGGTGCAGTATGATGCAGTGGCCTGCATTTGAAACTCTCATATTAGGATGGCCGCATTGTAAGTTTCCTTTTAGAACTGGTGTTCTGTAGGATTTACATGCATTTTTATCAGTGCAGTCGCTAATCACTGCGATTTCCTTGAATGACTTCGATTCAAACTTGTTTGTCCAAAAGCTGCCTGTAATCAGATTAATCAAAGGAAAGATGTCTTCGCTGGAAGCTTAAGTAGTTAGCTTTTAAAAATTCACAAGTCAGCTTTAATGATCCTTACTTGTAGCACCAGATACATTTGTTCGAACATGTTAAAATTGCGCACAGTGTCCTCTACATAGTTTTCTTAACTAAAGAATTTTATACGTAGCTTCACAGAATTACTTCTCTGATGAAAACTTTAGTTCCTTATTCAAACGATGTTCAACATATGGTACGTACAACACGAAATTAGTTTCCAGGGACTGAGAATAAATTTGTCAGTAGTGTAATGTTGTTCATAGGTCTATGCGCTTACAGTAAATATTTAAATATTTCTTAGGGGCAAATTTCTGGTTGAAATGAAATTAGCAAGGCAGTGTTACAAATGGCGAGTTTCACCTTGGAATAACCCAAGGACTGATCTATTAGTTCCTTCACCAAGGCTTGCCGTGTGTGCTTGAATGCTTCACTGGGCATAGGTTTCAGTGACAAATTTAGCTAATGGGAATAGATTGGGAGTTCGGAAATATTATGCTATGTCAACATCAACCTCTCCATTGGAGGGGTCGCCAAATATTACAGCAATAATTTTGGGGTAAGCCACTTGCATATGTTTGTTCTATAGGATGACGTTTGTGCCATAACTTTTTCTTAAAACTGGGGACACAATCAACCGTGCCTGCTCAATGAAGTAACACTAGATAATATGATAAACGGCCGTCGGTTTGAAGGCACAATATTGATTACATTTGTCAACCTTATTGTGTGGCAATTCAGCTACAACTGAAAAAATTCCGAAAAGAAAACCCAAAACTTGAGCCTAATTAAATTATCAATCCATTTGCTCCATTTTAGATTGATGTGTGAAATGTTCCGCAATTAAATGAGCTGAAAATTTTATGGAAAATTCATCGCCAGGTGAACTTTACTTTTGGCGTGACTTCGCAACTAAGTTGCCTTTAAACTTCGTATTTTCTCTTTGTACAGAAAATTTCAACGATTCATCCTATTTGTCCCTCAAAAGCTAGCTATAGCCATGGCGATAAGCATAACTGTGGCTATAAATATAACTGTAACAATATGCCACTGGCATTTCAAACTATTCATTTTTCGAAGACATTTTGGATAAAGAATAAAATCGCACTGTTGATTTGGTGAAAATACACACTTCCTGTTGGAGTAACTAAGTGGCCCTACGTACTATGAACCATATGGTCTCAGGTGAAAAGAACCATGTTATTCTGAAGCCACGGTATTTATTTGGAACATCCATTGTGTTTTTGTTACATTTCATTCCAGGTTGTATGTTAATGAAAATAAGCGATTTCCTTGCGGAGATCACTCGGTCGAGTATATATTTGGGTACATACCTCGCTGAATACTAGGGAAAGGTCTCCGTCATACCTGTTGAGACTATGGTCAGATGTTAAAGTTATCAAATATGAATTGTAAATAAACCGCGATGATGGATTTGCGACCGACTGACCTGCTTATCGAAAATTATGGCGACAGAATTTCATGGCCACAGAATCATTTGATTGAAATCATCGCTGACGATGACACTGACCTAATGGGCACAAATAAGAAGCTGAATGCTTTAATCAGACTTGTAGATTACCGATCACGTAGAAGAATTTGGCATGCATGAAAATGGCACTTAAGGATTGTTATATCCCGAATAAATCCTTGGGGATTTTTGTGGACTACATAATATCACTGACTAAGAATAGTCCGCTTTGATGCAAAGTGTACTGAATCCAGCCCGTTGTTGTTCTTAGCAAAATAATGAGGGAAATAATATTATGTTTAAAAGTAAAGGCAGAAAATATATGTAACTTTGCTTGCAGCTTTTTGTCTGGGAGGCGGTCAGCCAATTCGTTAAACTAATATGCTGAAACTTTTGCACAGTTATACCTACCAACCTGCCCACTGTGGTTGTGCGCTATACGTACCTGGCTATAACAAAACACTAGTTCAGAGAATGCAGACAATGATGCGCGTCGAATGTGTTATGCTGAATTTGACGCAAAAGTTTGCATAACAAAGCACTAGATGGCAACAGGTGAGAATCTAACCAACAGCTAGTGTCCACCGACCATATGAATATAATTGCACTGGTAAGGTGGAAAAATGTGTGGTGCCGTTGAACAGCGCTTAGCCGCGCAATCTGACGGTTACCAAAAATGTAGAACGTCCCGTTTACGACTGTAACTGATGCCAATTTCACTATTTCGCAGGAATTTTACAGAAATTGTTCGTGTTCTGATATTTTTTGACATTTTTATTGCAGTAATGAGCTTCCTTCTATATGTTTTCAATACTTAATCTTATAGCCCTTGTGTTGGGCATTATAGTAAGTGTAAGAATGAAATCGATGATGGTTTCCAATAAGGATGAAACAACTGCACAGTGCTTCTCGGTTTTTCAGCATCGTTTGGCTTCCCCACGCGACAAAATTTCTCAACTCTTGCCGCACTACCAAAATTACTGGTATGGTTTGAAGTCGGTTAAGAAAAATGACAAGGCTCTACTGTACTATATTCAGGCTTATTTGAATAATTTTCTTTAAAATTGTGGTAAACCCTTCGTAAGTTGTGGCTGTTCCTCGATTACATGAGACTTCAAATGACAAGCTCACTATTTTCAGTCGTTTATATCCTTTATGAAAGTTCAGCGCGTGATATATGACTTCGGCCAGTACTATCAAAATGGGTACTAGCGTTTTAATGAAATATCTGAACTGCCTTGGTTTAAAGGTTCAAGTCAGCACCAAAAATATATTTTACCAGAATATTGAGAAAAAAAGCTTACAAAATGTTCTTACATCCTTATTTTCACCTTCTATGAAAGTAAAGCTTTCTTTCCGCCATAGTTTTACTAATCTTAAATAAAGCCGAAGCTTCCAAAATAATTGGATGGTTGCAAATATGTGTCCTGGAAGGAGGCGAAATCCGGCGATGATTTTCAGCAAGTTCCACTTGTTACCAAGACATTTTCATGGTTCCTTGATGTTCCAGTTTCTGGGAAACACGGAACTAACTTCTTACTTTTTCCGAAAAAATAGTTAGGTACAAATAAAGACCAAAAGACGACTGTCACAGAACTACGGTAGGTCTTCGGTTGACCATCTTATCAACATCCATACCACAATGTGATGGCTGTACACGTCCTCCACAAACGACAAAATGCAACCTCATTTCAATTTGGATTACAGACCGTATCTTTCAAGTAGTTTTTAGTTAAGCTTCAAGTAGTTGTCAAACATAAACTACCTGTTGAGGAACAGTCAGTCCTTCAAAACACTGGACCAAAAGCCTTGTGTTCGACTGGCGTTTTGTGAGATGAGAACAAATATAGATAAAACAGTTATGCAACCGTCCCCGGATTTTCGGCATATATATAGGCTTCCCTCTTAGAATCACATCTCAATTGGAAACTTAAAAAATCTAATCATGGTTAGCTTTTTTCTGTCGCCATTTTCTTTCTTTTCGACCGCAACTCTGCGAAGCTTCTGCAAAAGAGCCCGAATCGTTTCACCGACTAGTAATAAACTAATTTTATTAAACCTTACGAGTAAAACACCAATGCAATTTTGTCGCGATTGTCAGCGTCATTTTGTTAAAAAAAAACGTCTATCGTTTTTACGTCAGTTAAGTGTGCGTGCCAAACGTATATATGCATAAATATTCACAAGCGAAAAAGCCCTAGTTGATAGTTAATATTAACCGGATGTCACCTTTTTGTAAATTTCTATGATATTCACCATTCAGAATATTTTTATCCTCCGACCCATTGCCGCTTCTTTGCCTCGTTTTAAAGTAATAACTTGAAACCGTGACATATCAATAATGAACACTTCTGCTCAGATTTGAAAGCAAGGTCATAAAACAGCCACAAATACATGTATAATGAAACGGTTTTGCAAAGTCACCCATATTACTTACCCTTAACTATCTTCTCCCAATCCGGAAACCATATGTGGGACGAAATTTTACAAGACTAGAATAGGTAACAAACGGTTTTATGGAAGCGAAATGCCTCCGAGCCATTAACTTTCAATTCTTATCATTAAATTTTTAAAGACGAATCAACATGGTGCACTGTTATTACAATCTGACGTTCCGGTTGCCTTGTTTCCATGATTTTCATGTGCTAAGGCTATGTTTAAAATATTACAGTAGAATCGTAACGTGACGTATCCTGATAACTTTTTCAAAATTCCACACAGTACGCGTACAATGCAGCACAGAACGCATTCGCAGCAGCTGATAATCGCATGGACCTTTGGTTCACATCTTCGTATTAAGCTCAGTTACAATACAATTTCTCGCTCCCCCTAACACAAGAACATCCGAGCATATCGCAGATGTACATTGTTTGATCATACGTCTTTGGTACAACCGGGACAATTTTTGCATCGATGCTATTTTTTGCGGTAGAGCGCTACTTCTTTCTAAACATGGTAGAGGTCTCAGGGATGGTTATTTACTTAAGAGTCAGTAGATTCAAAAAATTTGGATGCATCAGTCTGAATCTGTTCACATGGTGCTTCTGTACAGCTAGTATTGAAGGACGGCCAGCCGCAAAATGTCGAGCATCAATTGATGAACCATAAGTTTTCATAACCGGTTGGCACATGCTTGGGTGCAATTCTCTGGGAAGATGAACTACTCAGAAGTGAATACGCAAGCAAATTCGAAATTTTCTGAGCACATTTCTCGTAATTACAAAAGAAAAATGAGCTCAATCCACAAACTGCTAAGTTTGCTGAATATTAATTTGCAGCCATTGGAATGTGCTAAATGTTTCCAGAGAATATATCTAGTTATGGGTGGCCACTGGTGCTGTTTTCCTCAGATAAGCCCTTTGCATACCAGTTTTGGTTTGCGTAAGTAAATGCGTTTGCAACATAAAGGTAACATAATCCAGTATACTGGACGATGGATGCGAGGTTTTGTGTTACTTAGTTCTATTGAAATTGGCATATCCCGACCACTTATAGCGTAATCGGCATCAAGCGTTATTTTCACACATTATTCGAACTTCATACAGGTTGCATCAAGAGGTCTGTTTCTGACGTGCTTCAGTGTTTGAAAAGGCACACTCCAAACCCCACCCATTCATGCCTTGCAAGCTACAAGTATTGCTATGTGAAATAAAAAATCGGTGTGTGTACGTCAGAAGGTGAAAAAATTAATATTTGAACCTGGGTACCATAAGCAAAAATTTGCAGTCTCAGAAAACTAAGGGGAAAAATAATATCTTTATTACTCAGGAAACCATAAATCTTCAGCCTGCTTTCAAACTTTTCTAAACCAAGGAATTTTTGATCAGTTCAGGCTTTTTCAGCTTAAACCAATCAGTATTTTTAGGATCAAATGTTTGTTGCGACATTTGTTCTGCGTTTTTGGTAATCCAAAGTGAGCCCTCGGTGTAGGGACGGGAGTGAAATTATTAAGATATAAATTTTTCTCAGCGAATGTTGTCTACCGTTATGGTTCCGGGAACAGAGATTCGGACAATATATGACAAGCATCGATTGACTAAAGCCGTTTTATTAAATATGACTTCCATAATGCAAATGATAAAATTTCAAGACCTACAATTCTCCCGTTTTTATCGTAGTTAATAAGGGCTGTCTTGTTGTGGGTGTCATAAAATAAGAAGACGACTAGAATCAGGTAGCGCTTAAAGTATACTTATGGTCTTAGTCGGCGAATATCACTTCAGATCAGGGTGTTTATTTCCAACAGAAGAATACTAGGCTCAGCCACTGAATAAATTGTATGCCAGGGTAAACCGGAAAAAAGACGAAAACAATTTGGTCATTATGTTGTACACTGAAAGTTGTGCTACGAGGGTTATTTAATTTATTTAATTTATTTAGACGGAAGCGGTTATTTCAAAGACATAACGAAGCTAGTGCTGACAATTCTAGCACATTTCCAGAAAAAACCTCGTTTAAAAATGATTTACTCCTTCTATACTTTACTTTGAATTTGGGAATTCAAATACCGAAGAACGGAACAATCTTTTTATTTGGAAATTTTCAAATGACCCACAGGAAAAAGTGTATCTGTATGCTTTCATGATGTTTGCAACACACATTACTCGAGCCAATAGAGTTGTAGTTAATGGCGATTCTCACTTAACAGAACGCTGAAGAAATTAGGCTGATAGACCATTTTGTTTTCGCATACGTTCACATGTTCGAATGTTTAAAAGCCTGATGTCCTGAAGTTAACATCTATAGAAAAACTGTAGACTTCTATTTTTGGAAGAACGTGGAAAACGTTTAAAATGCAAGCTTATTTTGCAAGTAAACATTCGAAAGGTTGTCATTTCTGTCCACAAATGACCATGAAGTTTTAATAGGTGATGTAAAAATCGTCGGTTGCTTTTATTCTAACTCGACTGAAAATGGTAATACAAAAAAAATTCTGGTAGGAACAAAATTGTTGCACATTTTCGTGTGCAGCAAACTAGCAGTATGCTGCATCTTAAGGTTTTTGAAAGAAGTTGATTGCGCAAACTCTCTAGACGAGGTCGAAATCTATTAGTTTTGCAAAAAGCATTTGATTGCCTTCCAGAACTCTGTCTGACATTTAGAAAAAATAAAATATAGCCCATAAATTGCTCGTAATGCTCTTTGATCCTGTAAGTCTTTTTAGTTTTGGACACATTTGAAAGAGTGCACTCCAAAATTTGTGACATTTTAAAAATTATTAGAAGGCGGATTAAAATTCGTTTATCCAAAATTCAAAATCTACAATACAAACATCAGGAAGGCTGTCAACCGTTCTCTCATTTTTACTTACAACATGAACTATTTAGTTGACAGTTTTTCTGGGACAATTTCGTACACACGCACTGATGGTGTGCTCTAATCAGGAGAGAACTTCTACCAGTCTGTTCGTCATTTAATGCTAAAACCTGTTTCATGTGGCCACGAGAATGAATCCGGTATTTCAATTATATAATCGATTCCTCTGATCCTAGTTTCACCCTGTCTGATGCTTCATCCTGCCCGATAAATAAACAAGACAAAAAACTGCGGCCTGAATCGCATGGCAATGAATAGTCGATGTACTATATTTGCTTGCTTTATAAGCACTTCAGAATTTTTTATGCAGTCTCATATATTTTGGTGAAAAAAACGACACAAACTTGATATTATGTTTATGTACGGCACCTTACTGGAACATAGGTGTGAACAAGCATTCCCATATTTGATTTTGACCACAGGAGCTTTCCCACGCTTTGCCTTAAACGCTGAAGGCCATCCTGGTTGGTTTGTTATTTGGACGGCATCTCTTATACAAACTGGCGGAAAATCATGTACTTTTTCGGCCATGCGTAAACCGATTGTAAATAAGTTCTGCACTTCTAGCATACAGTGATGACCTTGGAGAGCAGTTATACTGTCTCTTGTTCACTGCAGTCTGTTGATACCAACCCACCGAGCTTGAAGCATTGTGAATAAGGGAACGGGTACTGCCCAGGTGTGTGTGACTTGGAAAAACTGGATTTAACGTTATGCACAATAACAAAGTTGTGATGACATATAGTGGGCCACATAAATTACTGATGACCTGTTACATGTTCTGTTGGCAGTTGGCAATGTCAAGTTTCTTGGCAGGAAATCGTAGTTGCTGAACTGATTATGTGAGTTGACACCAATTATTTGCAGCTAAACCTCCGGTATGATGCAGAAATGCGATGGAACGATATCACATAAATGTGTCCACTTGCCATTCCTCTATCGGACAGAAAGGTCTATATCAAGCATATCAACTCATTGCAAATTTCGGATTAATCAAAATGAACCGAGGATGTTCACCAGTCCATGAGATTTGGAGCAAATTGCCAGATTGAATCGCCTTGATTCTGTTACCTCAAAGTTTATTTGGATTGTCGATATGTACATTCCGCACACCAATTCAGTTTTGACGGACAACTCGCCTGGAAATCAGATGAATCACTCGTTTATGGTGTTCTTGATGTGAGCAGACGGTTCCGGATCCGGTTGTGCGTAAGGATTTCGTAGCTTGATTTGCAGATGCCTACATTTGTATATGCACACATACACGTATGAATATACACATACATACATACATACATACATACATACATACATACATACATACATACATACATACATACATACATACATACATACATACATACATACATACATACATACATACATACATACATACATACATACATACATACATACATACATACATACATACATACATACATACATACATACATACATACATACATACATACATACATACATACATACATACATACATACATACATACATACATACATACATACATACATACATACATACATACATACATACATACATACATACATACATACATACATACATACATACATACATACATACATACATACATACATACATACATACATACATACATACATACATACATACATACATACATACATACATACATACATACATACATACATACATACATACATACATACATACATACATACATACATACATACATACATACATACATACATACATACATACATACATACATACATACATACATACATACATACATACATACATACATACATACATACATACATACATACATACATACATACATACATACATACATACATACATACATACATACATACATACATACATACATACATACATACATACATACATACATACATACATACATACATACATACATACATACATACATACATACATACATACATACATACATACATACATACATACATACATACATACATACATACATACATACATACATACATACATACATACATACATACATACATACATACATACATACATACATACATACATACATACATACATACATACATACATACATACATACATACATACATACATACATACATACATACATACATACATACATACATACATACATACATACATACATACATACATACATACATACATACATACATACATACATACATACATACATACATACATACATACATACATACATACATACATACATACATACATACATACATACATACATACATACATAACATACATACTTACATACATACATACATACATACATACATACACAACTACAGACATAAGTGCTACAGCAGTAGTGACAAAGACCTATGTTAAAGTGTCAATAGACTAAAAGTAAGTTTATCATTTCCTATTTGCGTCTCGAACGAATATTATAAATACTTTGTAGTTGCAGCTTGCTGAGTAAAAATTTTTTTTCCAGTCTTTTTCTTCAGGGTTTTAGCAACAAAGTTATAAAACTGTCGATCTCAACATAACCCCTGTTTTCAAATCCCAAAAACAAGAATGAGATACATATATAATTATGTAATCTACGCTAGAAAATACTCGTCCTTTAAGGACACAGAATCCGGATGAAAGTATGCCAAGTAAGTATTACATGACATGTTTGATGATTGTCCTGATATCAACATTTGTGATAGTGACCTCAATTCACGTTTGTTTCTTACCATATTTATGGAAATCACTCTGCATTTTGTTTTGATTCCTGAGGGTGCAGAGTATAATAATGTTCCACACAGTGGCTATTTTATGATGTCTCAATGATTTATCTACAAAGTAATAAAATATAATTAATCTAATTTTAGTTATTTGCATCAATAGTCTGATTTTTGGTGCTAGTGATAGATTTCTCCCACATGTGTTATTGTTTTTCGTAATTTTACGATAGGTGACTGCTATATCATTTGTAAGAAGAGCCATTTTGTTATATCCAGTTTGTTCTAATGAAATCTCGTGGCGCATGAACGAAACAGTCGGACACACGACCAAGTGAGTCACCTCATCCAACTCAAATTTTTCGTAAGGAGTGTAAACCTTGAGCAATTTTTAGAAGTCTAGATTCGTCAACCTGATACACAATTTTAAAGTCCGCAATTCACGGCTTATCCCTATCAACCGCGTCGCATAACATAAGTTTACAGTTTTGTCCAATGCGTTGCGAGCAGTTATCCTCACCTTATATGATCTGTCTGGACTGGTGGAGAAACTGTCAAAACGCTCTGCAAAATTCTGACCAAGTATCGGTGAACTCCCCTCACTAGCCGAGGTAGAATGCGTGGATCGTCGTGCCCGCCACCGGAGCTTGTTGAAGAATTTTTTGTGAAGCAATTGGTCTGCTGTCTTATCCATGTCTGATCTTCGTTGGTATAATTGTTCGCAACATCCATCCCTCTGAGTTTCAGCGTTTGTTTCGGTGTTTCGAAACGTTGAGGGGCAAACATTTTTCTTTCCTGATAAGATTGGGCAAAAAATAGGATAGGAACATCTTTCAGGCGGTGAAATTTTACAGCGTAATACGAAATTCATCTAAAGTCTTTACCGAGCTGGCTTTTGCAATACATCGATATCAGAATACCCAAGTGCAGGATACATAAAATAATAGAAACTTCAATATTATAACGTGCTTCTGTGGTTTACTGTATCTATGAAATGTATGAGCCGTTTAGGTATCATAAAACTCAAAGTTGTCAAGTTGATTTCGAGATGTCTAACTACATGTTGGTGCAACCCAGTTAGGTGAAATATACTGATAGTTTCCGAGGACTTATAGGACGAGTTTGTAACATAGATAATCCCTAAGTTTTCGTTCCGTTTAATTGACATATGAGGCTACTGTTTAAAGTGAAAAGCGTTCCAAAGCTGAAATCCTTTAGAAGAAGCTGAAACCGGATGAATGTCTATTTTGTTAGCTAAGCTAAAATAGTGATTTAAACCATCATTCAGTTATATGCTGTTCATGTCTACTTATGATTAAATGGTTTTCCAAATAGCATGATTGGGCACCTCAAACTTTGTAAACACGAGTGCCCCTTTACCTATTGTATTTGATTCGCGTTGACTTTAGTAATTACAATCCAAATTACGGTCAGCTTGTTTCTTCGGACAGTTTTCCTCTTCAGGTACTTGCAGTGGTGCAACCTTGTTATCGTTTATTAGAATGGCGTTTTCCATTGAAAAAATGTTTTTATGCTATTGTAAACAGAGCAATGAAATGTACCAGAACATTATAACATCTTGCGTAATCCACGGAGGTGATGGATATAATCTAAAATTGATCATCGGCCGGAAGCCAAATATGCCTGAGACCATAGCGAACTGAACGTTGGTAGGAGCCATAATTTACTTGGATACTGAGTTCGATCCGAATCTCCGGGGTAGTCAAGCAAACGCAGAACAGAGCGTATTCGTTTACCTGTTCAACCAACTAACAGGGGAGTTACAGCTATCCACACACAACAAATTGAGTGAAGACGAAATAAGCCTGATTGTTGTAATGCGTCTCATTAGAACCAGTTAAATTCTTCCAGTGTCTAGGTTTCTGGTACATATCTATTTCATGCAACAAATCCATAGGCTACCAGACAAAGATGAGAAGATTTCAAGATTACAACGGTGCTTACATCGACTCAAACTGCATGTTTCTGTCCAACGGACTGAGATAAACATTGCCCAATTGCAATCGTTTATTCTTACGTTGGTGCCAGAAGTCAAATGAACGAATTTGGGTAACTAGGAAATAACTTGAAAGAGATGCTTGAACAATTATGCCGTATACCAGATATCAGATGCCCAACATATAGCAATCCCTCATCTTGTGAAAATTTACTCACAAGTTGATTTACCGTAAAATGTAATTCTGAAAAAGGTCTTATGCGCTGTAAAGTCAAAAGGTGCATGTGCCTACATATATTTACCATAAATGTTCCCTCGTTTTTATATGCTGTTGGTCCGAATGCCGCTAGCTTCTCCGAAAACCCATTAAAGTAGGCTTAATGCAGTTGAAGCTCTTTCGCCAAAACAAATGGTGAGTGTACGTAAAAGTTCTAGACTGAATTGGTAAGGATTACCTAGTCACTCATTTAAAAATTTCTCGCAAAAGCTCCTCAGTAAGCAGCAAATGGGTTTAAAAATTGAAACTGGAAATTTACTTTTTGTTTTATAATTTGACAGGAACTAAATTGACCATCTATATCGAATAAGTCATTTTCAACACCAAGTTCAACATACGTTGCTGCTGCCACATGGCAACCCTGCTTGTTCATTGCTCTATCGAAATATACCGCAAAAACCGCCCACCACAATAGGAGAGTGAGCTGCTAACCCGTTTCGCCCGTCTTGTCATTCACTAGTTGTAACCTAAAGAGTTTTCGCTCTGATCAAAGCATGTGCAAAATACGCCCCTGTGACTGAGGTTATCTATATTTGGTTGTAGGAACCACTACATTAACCGCAAAGTGCGCAACTGCAGTAGATAAATGTGTTTATTGCGAATCCAACAGAAGAACACCACCATAATACTCAGGCGACGCCTTGCCTGAAAAAAATTAACAAGAGAGATATGGTCTGTAATTATTGTTGGTACCTTTAAATCAGTCCGGGTTATCAAGTCCAAAGTACACAGAGTGATTTATTAATGGTGAGATTGCTCAAAAATACACACTTAATGTTGTTCAAACACGGAAAATAAGCTGCGTCCGGAATGTGTTGGCAATTAAGTGATGAATATTGAGCCTTGTATGTCAGACATCTGGAGGAACGCTGGGAGTATCATCAGGCTACATTAACAGTAGAGACTGAGATTGCGTTGTTATCAAATATCCAGGATAATTGTGGTAGGACTGGAGTAGAACTGTCCGAACCAACTCGAGACCAACTCATCTACCTTGGATCCTGAAATCACCTATAAACTTCTAAGCGTTCCAGTCGTCCTCCAACTCATTTCAACTACGAATGAAATTAGAAATTTTGGTGCTAATTAACCCTATTGTAGAACTCAGATTGCGCACTACTCAACTTCCGCAAATGGTATAATTTTATGACGAAATGTCTGAAGGAAACAATGCCCCAGTTTTTTTTAAATTTTTTGCGTCCTGACTTTTATTTACTTGGACCGCCCTGTTTCTTCTAAAAATTAGGCATGCTATGACAGTTAAGTTGGCTAATTTGTGGAGTTATGGCAATCTTCATTAGGAACCACCTTAAGATGCTTCAGGCAATTTTTTTAATAACCAGGAGATCATCTTTTATTGAAACGGCCATAAGTTACGACATACCATAGTATTAGTAAAGTTGTTAGTGCCATCAATTTGGCTGGTATTAGCAAAGTTAAAATCTACGTAGCAAGAAAATCGTCAAGGATTGTTTATGTAAAAATTGGGGGCGTGGGGCCATAATTGATGTAACAGAGACCTGTACAATGTGGCAGTTGATTTTACGGACTGACAAATTATTTCCTCAGAACTTGGAACGGTATATTCCGAACAGTAAACAGCCTCCATACACCCCTTCAAAAGTGCCTGACACCAGTATTCTTGAGGCTATTCCGTTGGCGATGGTCCGCAGTTTTTCACTGTTTTTAAAATAAATCTGAGCAGATGGTGAAGAACAGGGGGTGAACCATTTTCGGGGATGCTGTAAAATCGGCAGCAACCGACGCCACAATCAGAACATGTGAGTCGTTTACATTTCAACGTACGGTCTGCTTCAATATACCTTACTTTTCACCGCAGGTTGTCGTTTAGAAAGACTAAATCTGAACACTGACAAATCTTTTAAGAAAAACGATTGGAGCGCATAGTTGGGACTGCACGTATTATTGTAGAAAACTTTCAGCCCATTTAAACGTTTGACAAGCCAGTTGGGCTTAACATTTCCATACGAGTTTTTATGTTCCATTCAAATGGAATTTATAAAAAGTTTATGTTACAAGGTGACTTTATTTCTCAACAAACAGGTATTTCTTGAAACACAAAACATGTTATCCTCCATTTTGAAGGAAACCTATCCCAGGAACTCATTAGGATTTGTGTATTTAACAGGACTACTTGCCGTTTAATTTCTGTTTAAAGCACTGCGTTTAGTTTACAAGCAAACGTGTATTCTATTCGGTTGAAAGACATGAATGCTGATGAAAATTATCCATCTGGAATCATTCTTTTGTATAAATTCGTATCCGCGTTCTACTATTTTTCTACAGAAACGATTTTAATTCCTGGGATGCATCTAAATTTCCACTTAAAATTCATTTAACGTTGGTATTTTCTCGCAACGTTAACGAAACACCATATAAAGCATAATACGTTCGTTGAAGCTCCTCTAGGTGGCTTCCCAAATATCATAATGTGTGATCAAAAGAGGCGTCAACTTTGACTGCTCTGAATACTCGCAGGCGCGACTCTCACATTCCGTGTAATAGAAATTCACAGCTGTGTTTTACTCTCATTTTATTGGAGACCAGTTTTGGTTTGTTGAATTTTCAGGTGACGAAACGGATGGTAATAGTTCATTCGATGCTGTTCCCTTTTGGTGGCACACACAAGCATGCACCACACAATGCGTAACAAATCACAATTGTTTATCTTCTAAACACGCGTCGTGCTGCTAAATAAGATTTTATGAGCTGACGTTTACAAACTACTAGTTTCACTTTCACTCGTTCATAGAGTGAGTTTCTTCTCTTCGGGCCGACCAATGTTTGGTTACAACCGATAACTAGTTCTGGAACTATTTGTCTCACTGCCACCAACTTGAGGAAATAAACCTAATTAGTTTATTGAGTCTTCGATTTGTAGTTTTTGGATGGTTAAGACTCTCCTGCGCGTGTAGTTGTGAGATGCCGCAGTGAAAAATGAAGGTGCGTAGGTTTTCTTGGAGAAATGAAGGAGCCAGATCCGTCAAACGTAATCGTTTAAAAACGTGGTGCATGCCTTTTTATTTTACATAGGTGTAAATTAATACTTCCGGTAAAATTCAAAATTACGTTTTATAAATCTTTCATACGATTGCTGCACTATGTTTACAGTGTATATTACAGTTTACCAGAAAAATCTGATTTCCAAAGCCAGTCTTTAGATATTCACTTTGCCGAAATAAAATAGCTGCTTGAGTAAGCAACAAATTTTTATAACCCGTTTACAGGGTCAGTATAATAGGACTGGGTATCATTTAGAATGTTCCAACTATAAAATTTCCCCTAAACACTTGGGAACTAAGGGTGGCAAAAGTATTAGCAAACTGGAACCGAAATTCCCGATACACCATTGAGATCATATCCATGTCTCATGCATCAAACAAATGTGACACGTCTCAACTTGCACGCTAATCAAGATACTTACGAATGTGTTTGTTTAGGACGTTTTTATGGTAATGGAGCTTCATATCAATACAAACACAATTGACGGATAGCCTCTTCCTAAGAACTTTTACATTTCAGATGCATAATACTCCCTAAAAAATCATCATAGTTTTTGTGGTTCGGTGAAATTGTAAATAAGTTTAACCCTGCATCGCTGAAAATAGTTAAATTTCATGTCTCTCCAAATGATAATGCACTCCATTGGCTTGCTGAAAAAAACTTGGTCAAGTGGTAATTTTTGGTTGGTTTAACGAGTTAAAAGTCATTGTTGTTAAATGTTTCGGTGATTAGCGTTTTTATCCCTAACATGTCTCTGAGTGATCAGCCTACTTCTGCTGCTTTAATATTTCAAGAAGTGTTAGCCGTACAATATATGAGCCTTACAAACCTTGGAAAAATTCACAAGAAGTGTATTAGCTTCTTCAAAAGCTAGCGAGCTCTTGGCATATCAACAACAGTGTAAAAGTATAAGAAGCCAGATTTATGTAGTTACTTGGGGGGAATATTCAAGCTGAGGCAATAAATGCATTTAAAGAGTTGGCTTTGTGCACGAATACATGTCAGTTACTATTGACTATTTCTAGTTGCTAGAGACCCTAACCTCATTTGAGATTGTTGAATATATCTCGTGAGATGAACTGTTATAGCGACACCTCACAGTAATGGAAAACGTGATGGAAAACCTCACTGTTCCATATCACTTGAACTCGTTGAATGCAATGGAACAAAATTTCGGCACAAATGAACAATATGGAAACCTTGTCAACTTTGCTGAATCACCTGTGTTTTCTGCCCAAGGAATGAAAACAAGAAACTTTAATGACGTGATGAACCAGAGTCACATTTTAAATAACCTGGAAACACTTTAAAACAGTATGAGATCAACTGCAACATTTACAAACCTAACGGATATTTATAGAGAAATTAATTACTTTTTGAGCTTGAAATGCTTGAGATTCCACTGTACGCAATCCATACAATTTACCAGTGCAACAAATGTACTGGCTCATTGAAAGTGGTGAGCGTTTTAAACAATGCAAATGCTTATGGTTTAGTGATACGCACCTCGTAAGTTCTTGTCACCTATGGTCTGAAAGAGGACACTAGCTTGAATGAAGATCAGCAGATATTGTGAACTGGAGTTGGACGCAATAATCAAATGCAGGCATGCCGAATGTACCAAACTGTTTTGTTTTAGTGATCACGTGTTTTCTTTTGAAAGTCACTCGCCTTTCAGGTGTGACCCAACAAGTTTGTCACACCCTAATTAAGTGGTCGGGAATTTTTATATCGACCATTTTTTTCGGCTGTAAAATTTCTAGTATTGCTGGTCATCTCAGCTAATGTATGAATATATATGTCAAATAAAAAGACAGATAAATATAAAAATTATCCGCAAGTTAATTAAAGCTTTCACTCTGACCCCACTCCAACATAAAATTGGGCGAAATTCCTATCCGTGTATTTTAGTTACCAGTATTATTTAAGCAGTCTGTGACTACTCGTTCCTACTCCTCAAACGACGCATCAAAATGAGTTATTCTGTGAATCTGTTATTTTAACAAGGGACCTCAAATATTGAGTTCGATTACTCAGTCTTACGTCATTGAATGTTGCTCACTTTGAATCTTTTTTGTGGGCTGATGCAAACAGGGTCAAGACTGGTTAATGCTTTTGATTAGAGATATGACATCATGGTCTACAATCAGTACAACATTTGTCAACATAGCCTAAACTTCACCAGTGATAAACGTTGTCGTGTCGCGCGTTTGTGCAACCGACTTGGCCTGTCATGAGGCCGACTCAGAGGTGCTCATTTGCATGACAAATATAAAGGGTTTCCTCCAGTTTGTTGTTGTCGAAGTGGCACATTCTTAAACCTCTGTATTTGGTCGGCTGACATCAGGCTACTTTTGAGAATTTGAAATTATGTCCGCTCATCTATAACATAAATAATGCAAACATGATTTTCATCCCCAATTAATCAAACCAAAAGATGTGTGGGATTCACAAGCACAGTAATCCTACAGGAATGGTTGAGTTTTACTCAACCATAACATCACAAACAGTTCTGCCGCGAGACTTATTCGACCTCATGCCTTCTAGTCGAGGTACACACTTTAATTATATATTTGTTGTGGTAATGCTTTTTCATTGACACTGCAAGCCTTACGTTTAAGTGTGCCAGAAATTTCTGGTGGTAAGTTGTCGTCAGCGCTATTCATCTCTGCACAAATCATAGCTCATCAACTTACTTTTTAATGGCGAAAAATATATTGACGAACTGGTTTGATGAATTTTTCTTGTACACAAGCAAAAACATAGTGTTTTCCGGAAGGCAAATGTTATGCTTAATGACTCTGGCTATTACTGATTAAAAGAAGACGAGCTACTCCACCAGCTTTCACGTGAAATCTTTGGTTTTTCGGAGTACTTGGTATATTAGGTAAATGTGCGATGTTTACTGCCCCCGAGTGGGATGTCAGAGTCATCAGGATTTCGTAATAGCAAAAGCACAATGAGCTTATAGCCCACCCGTTCATTCGCCATCATGGTGAAATAGGCCACTTTTGGTTACTTTCCTTAGAGATATAAAAATTGGTTTGCTATATAGTGAAATCCTTGATTCCGATCAAATCATGTGTAACAGGAGGCGGCCCGTAGGTAAGATACTAGATTGACAGACACTCTAAAAGGGCAAATGTATTGGCCAACAATTGACTGTCCTCCTGTCCAGACATATATATATATATATATATATATATATATCAAAGGGATTGAGGAACACCAAAAAAAACAGTCTAGTGAGATGCTTATTGCATGTGCTGCACTGAGTGCAATCTAAGTCACGTTATCCACAGGACGGTGTGCATTCTCTTACAGGCTTTAAGCACGTGAGAGACACTGTCAGATTCGAGTAGCATTCGTGACCTTGCAAACATATCGAAATGCTACTAGACCGAGTGTATTCATGCGTTTTATTATAATTCGATAACCCCCCTCAGGTCTTCGGATTTGCACTGCTACTCGTTTAAGCCTACGAAACCGACTGCATTTCCAACCCAACTATCATTCCCACCAAACAAATCAGTCGCTTCCTTATCAGCAATGAATTAATTTCTTTGCAAATCTGACCCAATAGTAAGTAAAACGTGGGAAGCATCAGAGTTTTGTGTAAATACTCTTTCTAAGCTGGTGCCTCAATTAAACAATGCTTGTGGGCATCTAACATCCCTGTAGTTATGAGATGTCTCTTTTTGGGTCCTGCAGATTTTGAAAAAAATATTCCTCATTCATCAAGACGTCCACTTTAACGTGGATGTTTATTAAATTTCATAATTGGATTTGTATTTTCCTTACAGATCTAAGGTGAGTACGACAAATCTGATCGGGTTATGTTTTTGGACTGGATAAAATGACAAGCTCTGAAACAGCACCCACAATTGTAAAATGGCTTGAAACTGGATGAGGGCTGCACTACATAAATTCGTAAGATCATAATTACATGGGCTGTCTTCATCTAGTAGTGTAACACCTATAAATTTCCTTGGCAGTAAAGGATGCTTATTCATTTGGTCCTTAACACTTTATAGCCAACATCTGACACGTTCCAAGTTATCGAAATATCAAAATTGCTTCATTTACCACCTTGTAACACGAAGATAGGAAGAGCGTCAACTGTAGCGACGTAAGTTCTATTTCATTGTGCAAAAGCAGTTTTATTTGGCATATGATCACCAAAGCGAACTTGGCAACTTTCATGTCGCTAGGTTTCAAAACATAATCACATCGCCAGTAATGCCTCTTGTTTGGAGATCGCTTCCGTTATGTATAGAAGTCACACGTATAAATAACACAAAGTCATGTTTTTCAGATTGTTAGGAGGGAGGCATAGATTCTTGCGTAAAACCAACGGTAAAATGTGTTAGACAAAGGCTTGTCCTATGACTGAAAATTAAAAAAAAAATAGCTCAGCTGTTACTTGAAGTAGTAGAATGCGCTATTATTTATACCGCAGAGCACATTAAGTTAAACATTCAAGTTTACAATCATCAGCAGTGAATCAGATGGCAGTTCACTGTAGCCAACAATTTCATTCAAAATTTTGAGAACGTCATGAAGGCACGGAGATTCGTTTGTAGTTTTTATGTTAGCCTTGACGCGTGAACCGCAGTAAGAAAGAAAAAACCAGGGCACCTGTATTGGGCAAAAGTATATGCAACGTGAGTGAACTATTACCCAAATCGGTGGAAACATTGGCATTATTACAGAAAAAAGTCAGGCTGCGAAACTAGTGTCGGAATGTTATCCGACGTCATAATGGTTCAATCGCTCTGAAGAGATTTTTCTTGGTAAACATTGTTTAGATTCATACATATTTTCAGCGAGCAAACTTTCGTTTGAAAGCAAACAGAAGGATTTAAAACGCGATTTATTTTACCCGTGAGTTTTGAAGGTAGCATATACGTGGTCATATGGATTGTAAATAGAAGGCACCTCCAAAATGCTTCATTTTTCCTATCAGTACTCAGCAGCCTGAGAAAAGCGCTATCGCATGGATGCCATAAATACAATATCACCAGTATTTTGTTTAAGAGAATACGAAGTTACGTTTCTGAATACTAGTATGTGGAGAAAGTGGTGGAATTATCTGGAGAGGCCTTAATTTTTTTAACCATACGGACAAACCCATGAAGTACCTCCGTTTTTTCGTAAACGGTTGTTCCGTGGGCACTTTGACCTTCGCCTTAGGGAAAAGATCGCGAAAGTCGTGGATACTCTTTTGGCGCTGATAACCTAATAGTTTATAGAATACATTTTCAAATATCGAAATATTAAATGATCTAACTAAAGTGGCTTCTTCCTCTATAGGAAGCGTCATTATTGTATACACAATATTGTTTATCCCACAGAATAGTCGACGTGCAGGGTAAAACGGTTATACATGCTATTGACTTTAACCTGTTTCATTTGCTAGGTTTGCCTTAAGTGTACGCGCATAAATGAAATGAAACTGGACGAACATACTGTAAGTAGTTCTGTATATGTTCAAATCGCAATATTTTAATTGTACTAGTCTAATGAAAATTGCTTGCGTTAAATTCATTCTGTGGTCCGTGTTCGAGATGAAGAAAGTTCTTTAAGAATTCAAGGAAAACCAGACTTATGGGCTTGTAAGACAAGTTATACCTTGTTTTCGTACACAAATCCCATTGATAACCTCAGAATAAACTAAATTGTTATCCACTTTTACGAAGATCTAGTGCTCTTAATTCTCTGGTGTCAAATGCCTGCAAAACACACATTGCTAAACTAAAATCTGCTCTAAACTGAGGAGACCCGCCTTCAAGACGCAGTCCAAACGTCAAACGATAAGGTGTACCCTGGATTTTTCATGCGGAATAACAATAAACAAAATCGTGTTGATGAGTACGAATCCGTTTGTGTTTCATCGCTCTCTGACGGTAAAACCAGTGAGACCAGAGTGAGTGTATATTCATCCACAAACTAGATGATAAACTGTTGAATATATTGACAAAAAGGTAAAATCTGGACATGAAGAACTTTACACTATGAGTTGATATGGCAAGTATTGCCTTGCCAACAATCAGTAAAAATCATACAAAATGTATAAATTATCACACCAGGATGACTGAAAACCCAGTAAGCCACTTCACCAAAGGCCAAAATTGAATGATCAAAACTAATGATCAGCAAAATTTATCGTTCAATAATCACTTTCCCATAAACTGTTCGGGGTGTTTTTGTGTTTAGTGCACGTTGTCCTACAAAGCAAGATAGCCAAGGCAGGTATCCTAATGCGCCGTTTCTATTCAAAATAAGACGCTCGCGAGTAGCTTGTTCAACATAATCATTAAGGTGCTTAACTTTAATTGCTTGTTCTCGATCTAATTACGTATCTCCATAGCCTGCTAAAAGTAGGATTGTGATATCAAGAATATTTCGCATATTTTGTGTACACCACAACTTCTGTTCTTTGCACTACTATTCAGTTGTCTAAATATGGAGATGAAATTTCTTTCTATTTCGTGTTGGCTTGTGGACACATCATACTGGCTGAAGACAAAATAATTTAACCTTTCAGACACAACCCCTTTTCTCCATCGCACCAACTCAAAATCACAAGGTACGGACGCGTTCAACCATTTGAACACGCACAAGTTGCACGCGCATAAAAAGTAAACAAGACACAAAAAGGAATTCTTCTTTGTTTAGATTTACGAAGCTTAAAGCTGCATGTTAATATTTTGTAGATCATTTACTGTATTATTCACAACTGCTTATCGCGTTGAGAAATCTTCAATGATCGAAGTTGTTGATTCGTACTGCCAAAGTAGCTATTTAGTACTGCTGCGATTTGAATCTCTGAGCCCAGAAATCTGACAGATATGTCTTCAGGAAACGGCTTGTGAGCACTTGTGAGCATTTATAACTTTTGAATTTGTATTGCTGTGTCCCTGAGGCATTGAAAAAGCGCAAAATCAAATCGACACGATATCCGAAAAAGGGAGCATGTAATTGATTTACTGCACTATGCGATGCACGTGTTTTGGACAAGATAATGGAGTAGCCGCAAAAGACCGAAAATAGAATAAACTTTGAGTTTAATAGAAATTGACAGGTGGAGTGCGTGAAACTTTGCTTACACAGCTATCTGAAGACCAGTGATGTAACGATGGATGCTACTGATGAGGCATGTGAGTAGTGTGTTCTCGTAAATTCGCATCACGTCTCTTGAAATGTGAGATGTATTACGGAATTTGTGGAGTAGCTCTGTAACATTTGCTTGTATTTGAGTAACAGTCGTTGAATATCCAGGAAAGTCCAGGAAGAAGCGTTCAAGGAGAAAATGGAAATTCAGTTTTGTAAACAAGATGCATATGAGAGCTTTGCTCCCTGTCTTATAGTCTCTAACTGTTCATTTGGTGTTTCTCTAATAAACAACTCCACAGCAAAAGTCTTCTTCCGTTCACCTATATAAAGGCCAGTGATGTCAGTTCAGTGCTCTGACTGACTGGTCTTGAGAAGCCTGTAAGAGCCATTTGGATGTTGACTTTCTTGGGGCAACATATGGTTTCGAAGCTAAAACCAAACCTGCTAAATAAGGGACCGGTGACCAATATTCACGCATCTGTCAGACGGACTCATATTTTGGAACTATTCCGTGTGGATATGATTGCAAACTTGCGAATAAACTTGGTGCCTTATTCACAATTATTTTTCAAGAACATTCGCAGGTTTTCATAAAGTTGTTCCTAGAAATCTATGGTTGGGATGAACAGTATGATCCACCACAGATAGTCGACTCCTTTGCCAACGAAGCAGCTCACTAGTACAAGGAACATCATTATATTTTGGCTCCGGCATAAAGATTAAACTACTTAGACTGTAATCAAATTTTTAAAACTTTGCAGGGAGTTCATCACGGTAAAAATAACCGTATTTGGTTGCCTAAATCAGTGACTGCACAATTTGAAATAATGGCATCCCTACAGTAAGACAGATGATACCGTTAGAGGAAAGAGGCTCAAATTTCCGGGTGTTTCTCGCAATCTCATCCGTACGCAATCACTAAAAACCATTAAATATATTTTCTAGTCTTGAATTCCGTCTGGGCTAGCGTTTGCCCAGTTTCCTGTGGCCAAAAATAAACGCTGGCAATGGTGGCTTAAAATTGCGTGGATCATTATTAGGCTCTGGAGTAAACGAAAAACCTGCTCCCTAGTTATGCTGTTTCTGTTAGTGCAGCTTTCTTCCGCAGTTTCTTGGAACCTGATGGCCATAGTGAAATTGTATTTTGATGGACTTTTTTTACTATCTAAGGATGATGCTAACCTAAGAGTCAGTTTTAGTAACCGGATCTCTGCAGCATTCTATATGCTTTGCTTTTTATAAGTGACTCATTCCCTTTTGAAAGTGTTTTAAAAATTCGGACTTTTTGTTACTGTTACTATTAGACGGCTGTGTTATCACTTTATCATTATGTTGAAGACCCAAGTGTGCGAAAGTGAGTTTCTTTCGGATACCTGCCCCTAACTAGCTGTACGAAAATTTCTGTTTAATGAAACGGCATGCCTCATGGAAAAATATAGTTAATGACATGCACAAATATACTGTTCAAAAGATATACACACTACATAGAGAGACAGTTTCGTAGGATGTTTTCTAGTTTGGCATAGCCACAATCATTTAGACTTCCACGAAAAACTCTCATTTCACAGGTACATGGATTACAGGCGAAATAAATTACATGAAACCAAAGTTTGATTGGACCATGAGCAACAACCAAACGCACATTCACAAACGCTACATCCAGTAAGTCATGGGCATTTGTGATTAACAAATACTGCATCCAAAGAAGCAGTTATTTTAGAGAAGATGAAAAAGTATTATGTGATACGTCATTAAAAAAGATCATTAGCTGGTAAACTGCATGAGTTCTGGAAGACATTTTTTAACAAACAAAGGCTAGCGAACACCCAAAATTGAAGATGGACTGATTTCAAAAATATTTGTACTCGAAGCTGTTGGTAGTCTAAAATTAAAGGGTTGTTCTATCGGCAAACGACACAAGCCCACCCAGAAAATTTGATATCGTGTGATGGTAAGTTGCTGATTGTTGCAGGCAACATAAAGCTTTGCACTGCTTTTTTGCTTTCTATTTATTTTCCAGACAGCGCACACCAATAGGCTCGGAGTCGTCTTTCCTAATCACACGTTTGTTTACAAACTTTAGAGCACTGGACTACTTATCAGTTGAATAACTGTAAATCTAAGCAAGAGCGAAGCATGGAGTGAGAGCTGCGCTCTTTCTATGCAGATAATACATTGAGCAATAGTGGTACTTGATCGTCGTAACCTGTAATGGGGACAGGAACATGCACGAAGTGTTCAACACAAACGACTGAACCCGGAGTTGAAAATAAATATTGTCCATTACGAACAAGCAAACTGGTTAAGAGTAAGCTTAAAGGCAATTAAAGACCCACCAAAATACTAAGACGCATCTGACAACCAAAGTTTATTTGCAAGTAGAGAAATCACTGTGATGAACAGCGTTGCGGTAGAGAGAATTGATACTTGGATGAAACGAGTGTTGTAAACCTGCATCAGCCTTGAAACTTGTTTGATAAACAATAAAACATGAGAACTAGGCTGGCGCAGCGGGGGAGTTCATCATAATCTTGAACCATTGGGGATTGGTTTTTCTTATCAGTGTGGCGAAATAGTTATTAACGAGCCAAAAATCTCTGTCGCACAACCGGATAGTGCTGCACAATAACAGGTCTTTTCTAATTAGATTATAATAGTACAAAACGTCCATGTATTAGTGCCCTGGATTATTTAGTGAACCAGCCTTTCTGTCTGTATCTATAATAGATATAGTTTTGAGATATGTGCACAACCAGTGCAACTCCGAGAAAACGATTACCATTATAGTAACAATTAAATGTGAGAAAAGTTATATTTTCTCGCTTGCTGTCCCGGGTCAATTGATGGATATAAATGCCACCAACTGACGTAAAAAATTATTCTGGTTTGGGACAGACTTGGGGGTCACACGGTCAGGCAATGTGGCAAGCACAATGACTTTCTTGGACGCACGTTTGGCAAGGCGTAGGATGTACTGAGACAAAAAAAACGTGGCAAGGATTTTCAGAGCTAGTACGTCGGATGCTAAACGACTTTGTCCGACGAAAAAGGTAGCTAGGAGGTTTACATTGCAACCCACTGGATGTACGTGAAAGCTAGAGGAATCTGCAAAAAGATCATCGTTATCAAAATAATAAAAGAACTAGTGAAGTCTTTCCGATCCTATGCGCCTGCGCCGTAAGTCGCCAAAAACAGCAGTTTCTAATGCATAACAATCGCCTGTCAACTTTGTAGCTGGTGCCTTTCGAAATTTAGAAGAAAGTTCAGCGAGCTTATCGGATAAAGTGAAAAACTCAATTTTCCGTTACTTCCGTTCCAAAAAACTTATCCAACTTAACAAATCAAATGAAATTTACATGCTGTTTGAGGGTTTTGCAATCCCGAAGGTGAATCACGGAAGGCTGAGACGTTGTTTTGTCAAGCCTCAACTACAATACCTGCTGATTGGGCAGATTAGAGGTTAGCTTCGGGATTTGAAAAGTCCGTTTGTGTTAGGTTATATACTTTGAACAATCCGGGTGATATTTAGAGACTGAACACATGTGAAACTAATCTAGGATAAATTTTGTCTCTTTTTGTCAGATGCAGATGACATAATGAAAACTCATTTGAAGTTTTCAAATTGCTCTCTTAGTCCTAAACGATTCTAAAATAGGTAAGCATATATTCCAGTATGTACACTGCAAATGGCAAATGAGCAAATTATAAATGTGGGGGGAAAAGAAGAACGAATTCTTAGGTGCAAGGTAATGCAAGGTCTCTGACAGCTCAGCTAACAATGTACTGATAGGTACTTTTCCAATCCAGTGGCTTTATTCAAACTACATCTTACAAAGCTGAGACTTCTTCCGATTTCGGATAGAACCTACGGTTCTTTACTTACTCCATGCAAAATGTTCACTCTTCCACTGCGATCAGTCAGTCTAAAAAGCCTGCATTTTAATGTCGAGAATGCTGTTAGAAATCCCTACGACGCATTTAGTTTGACAACAGTTTTCAATTGGTGCATATTTTATGAAACTTAAGAATAAGTTGTTTTATCTACCACCATTACAATTTTTTTACACCAAATGTTCAGCACATCAAGTTACCGAAAGGAAACGGCAATAGAGATTTCTGCTTGTTTAGTTGTTTTTATGTTTTTTATGTCTGTTGTAGAAGTTGCTGGAATATTACCCAAATAGCCTTCTGAATCAATTGGCCTAATAGTTAATCCGACTGCCTGGTATAGCAATTTAGCAGTACATATTGGAAAAAACTGGTCGCTATATTCACTGAAGTTAGGTAAAAAAATTTGGCAGTTTGGGCGAATTTCGTCGACTGAGAAATATAATATTCAGCCTGTCAATGTCAGACAAATATTCCGCGTTTTTTCCCCTCCTGCTGCGTAAAATAAATTTCACGCCTAATATCCTGCAAGCCATTCGGGCGAAAAGCACCCCCGGCAAACCCCGACGCAAAGTCCAGTAGCAATAATATGTGCAAGAATTCGGAAAAATTTCCACACGTTCCATTTATTTATTGTTTGCCACTAAAACGGATTGCAAAACAACCATTGGCAAAAGTGGCAGTTTTTTTGAACGATTCCAGACTAGCGGGAGATGGACAAATTTCAGGTAGTTGTGTTGTGGTAATGCAGCAGAGTTATTTCTCTGAAATGTTTTTCGTGATTAATTTCATCTACCAGGTTTTATACAACACACTCAGGTGAATAAGTGGTATTTCTTAGAATCATGATCGATGATTCCACATCGCAGAATATTCACTATGAAGGAACTCAGCTCATTGAAGAACCCTACAGTCTTACTAAATAGTAAAAGACCGAGACAAACTGCAATAAAATTAAAAACAGCCTAATAAGCTAAATGCGCATTTAAGCGTCATGTTCTACGAAAATGTTCAATTGACAGTCATAGACAACTCAAAAGGAACCCGCATTCATCTTTACAAAATCAGATGCCCCGGCATTGGCTAAAAGGTTTTGTTTATAGAGAAAAAGTGTAAATATAAAGATTAAGTCCCCTACCTGCATCGAAAACATACGTTCAATTTAAAACGTAATTCTTTCTGTTGAGGTTGTTTTACCCAAACTCTGCATTATCCTACTCGTGATTACTCAACAGTGAACAGGATGTAGAATTGGAACTATCAATTTTAATTGCGTTTTTGTTAAGTGCAGGCAGCCGAAAGAAAACTCATTTTTACGTACTTGCGAAGAACTCTGGTCACATTTGGTCAGTTTTGGGGCTTTGGAATACTTGATAAAAGTGGAAACTTTTGTAGGTTCAAAAATACTCGGATTATATGCAGACCAACATAAACACTTTTTTGAACCGTCGAAATAAGCTAAGGGCACCCGCGAATTCCATTATAACAACATGATTTATGAACAGCGTTCAGTGCATGTGTTCCGCCTTTCCCTCAAATTATAATAACCTATACACGAGCACTGCAGATGGTTGTAGTAATTTGCCTTTACTTTAACTGTTGTGTAACTTGGTTTAACCCTAGTTGAACTTTAACGTCATACGATTGACCGGGTGGTCCTTTGCACTTTTTTCCATCTTTTACCTTGTTTTGCAGTAACACCGACGAGCTTATATAACATGTCACGTAATTCCTGTAGTGATCCGTAACGTCAACAAACAGAGAAATAAATTTTGTCTATTCTCTTTGTTTTTTTTACCAGTAAAACCAACCAGCATAAATGTGCTTATGTGAAAACTACCATCAGATTTCCGTGTATGACCTTCAAAATGAAAGTAATCGTAGGACATCGGAACGGCCTAAAAGTGCGTGCGAAAATGTTTGACTTTCGGCCGACACCGGGTGCGTTCCTATTTTTAGGGTAGATCTAACAGCAGAGCATACGCAGTTGAAAGAAGGTCTATCAATATTACTTTAGATGCGGGCCAAATGAATATAGCATCTACCTAAATGATCAAGAGAATGCCTAAGAGACATTGTGCCCGACACGACACCTGACAGGCAAATCCATCCGGTGATTGCCACTCAGCCGCCAGGATAATTACCAGTCAACAAATTAGCAGTCATATGATTCTGATAACGTCTTTTAAGCGGACTGCTGGCAAAAGTGATATAAGGGTTCGAATAAGTGAAATTCACAATGAAGAGAATCAAATGTGTCACTCAGTGATGTCGATTCCTAAGCTGGAATACCAGTCTCGGTGAAGTATTTGAAAAGTCTTGACATTCATGATGGAAAAAGCTTACTTTCTTCCACGGTGGAACTCAATGTCGCACGTGCTGAATTAAAATTTTAAATTAACCATTTATTATGCAATCAAAATATCCTAGACAACTTTTATCACAGGGTAACCATGAAGTCCACATGGCTGGGTTACCGATTCGGTTCAGCTTAAAGAACAGCTTTTATGTAGTGCGTTCAGCGTACAGTTGTTAGGGACATAGAAGTGTAGTGACAACGACTCTTCTACTTGCACAAATTTAACTCTATTTGTCAGTAACATTATAGACCATTTAGGCCGAGGAGTTTCACGGTCACTCTTCAACAAACGGTATATTGTTCACATTTACATCACTTTCGTTTGAACATTCCTGTTGCAATTATTCTTTCGAAACCACAGCAAAGGTGACGAAGCACTGGACTCGAGTCTTGCTCTCATTAGCGCTTATCAGCAGTGCATATCCAACGGCCCTGCCGGGGTTTGAACACTGGACATTTGACATGCGAGGTGAACGTGTTGCCAATATTCCACCAACGCACATTGGACGCATCGGGATCCTCACGTCTGAAAGAGGGAACGTGTTCATGCATGAGCGATGTGATTGGTATGCCCCAAACATCAACAATACGGCGACCCAATAACTGTCCCGGTTGTGACGATCAATTGACCCGCTTGTCAGGTCTTTCCGGTCAGGTAGCGCCACAGACGCTTGAAACCCGCTGGATCTGCACTGCTGATGAGCGCTAATAAAAGCGAAACTGGAATCCAGCGCTCACTCCCCTTTGGTGTGGATTCACCAGAATAATTGCGCCAGGACAGGAGGACGACTGTTCGAACGAAAGTGATGTGAATATGAACAATACACACCTCACAAAACCCACAAAGTGCACAAACGGCATAGTATAAATATTTTACCATTTTTAATTCACATTGCCAGTAAAAAACTGACTTCAAAATTTTACCGCGGGACATTTAAGATTGTGCTTCACCGCAGACTAACATAGAGTCACTGACGTGCACTTACTCGGAAAATAGTGGAAGTGCTCAGAGCTGGGTTAATCGGAGGCCCGTGTGATCTGAACAACCCACGAACGCCCACTGCTTAGCTTGCGTGGAACTTAAATTGACGTTAAACCTGAAAGCAACTTTGTGATCAACAGGGACTGTAAAATCTGTACCACGACAAGCGAGTCGTATAAATGCGCCGATTTCAGACGACCTGTCTGATATTTGCCACGATGAATATCACACTGCGTTATATGAAAAGATGGAACAATTATGTAAAAACATGCAACTGTTAAAATCCAAGGCCCGTAGGCGAGTGAAATGGTTCACAGAACTTCTACGCGTGCCCCAACTGTGCTGACTAGAATGGATTTAGTGATATGTAACCAAGAGAGCGCATCAATAGCTGTTGAAAGCTAATGTGCCCATACATGACGCATTCAGCTTGATCTGTTGCTTTGTTTTTAAGTGCTTAAAGACTGCGTGGGACGCGCAAAACCGTACTTGTCCCCGGGGACCTTTGTATTCATGTTATGCTGTAATTTTCATGACGAGTGGAGAATCTTCTGACAGCTTAATTGACACTGATCCATCCACTCGAGTGGTTCAATGTAATTTTTCAAGCGCTAGAAGTTTATCCCAAGGTCGTTCAGCAAAACGCGGTTTGAACGGCCACAGTAGATACGACACCAGTATGGCAACCAACACATTTTTTTCAATAAAGTCACGTGTAATCGCCGAACTATTCTCAAATTGATGAGCCTCTAATACCGGATCACACATTGTCCCTCAGCTTGGAGAAAGGTGTTATTAACTGACATTATTGATCAATTGTTTTACACTTATCTCTCTAATCGAATTTATTACTATTTAACTGTGTTCACCTGACACGCTATATGAATTCAGACTACATTTTCTAAACTACGATGGGCATAATTATTGGACAGTCATTCAAACAGTTGACCAAATCACAGCCACCGCCCAAAAGTGAGAAAGTCCACCTGTCCAAATGTGCTCCTTTATAGACCTCTACGGATAAATGTTATGGTTGCAGAAAATAGTCTTCTGAATATGTTCCTGAAATACCAACAATCTACTTTTAATCTTTTCTTGTCATATGATCGCATAACTTGCTTTAACTGTTGCAGTCTGTATACAGTATACACATCGACAAATCATGTTTGTTGACTGGGAGATTCACATTTGGGCGAATTGTTTTTTAATTCATTCCATTTAAAACTACTGACATAGTACTGTCGGGGTGAGTTCGACCCATATGTTACCCCGTTTTTAAGTATGTATCATTTTTGAAAGAAGCAACGTGTTCACCTTTGACTGTTTACTTGGTGGATGCTCGGCGCACGTACCTCACAAATGAGATCAGCGTTAGTTGTTTGGTAGCACAAGGACTCGCTTAAAGCGCATAGGCTTACTGCAAGATATTTATGATCTGGGAGCACTAAAAATCCATGTAGGGTATTCCTTATGACTTAGGTGGTCATAAATTCTGCAAACTAACGGATAACTGCGCACAACCCACATTTCATTGGGATAGTGGTAAATGTTTCACAGCCTATTTTAAATTTCGTAAACCTGAAACCCCTTTAGGTAATTATATACCATGACGTTTATTAAACCAGTGTTCTATTTAAACGTGCTATGATATAATGAGAGCTGTGGAAAGCTGGCACCCATCTTGCAAACGGTTTAGGACCTGTCCACACAAGAGACGTCTATTCCATTCAAGCGCAATCTTCCTGTTCCAAGGAATAGGGCACAGAAATGCAGTCATGCAACTTTCTTTTTTCAAAGATACCTATTTTTATTGCGGTTACACTGTAGGTATGCAAATGGTAATTTCTATAACAGAAAGCACTACTGGATGATGGACTGACAAGTAGGCAAGGCAGACAGTGGTAACCAATGTCAGTTTTAGGTAGGGTCAGATTGGCTTCTAACTTCAAAACGCATGTCACCGTCTCAGAGGTTGTGCACATTTGTATAAATTCTATCAGCTACTTCTCCGGTCACATTCAATTCAAGTAATCCACAGTTCCAGATATCTTGTTTACGACTTCCTAACTAGCAATGACCTTCTTAGGTCCCTATTAATAATCAAATTCTTCCACACACAAATCATGGAATAGACCTGCTTATCTATTCAGTCGCTCTTCCCTGTGTTAATGATATCAACTGTTTAACCTAAAAAACCCTAGCTTTTGAGATAGTTATATGCAACATGTGATGTGCAGTTATCTTCCACGTACAACTTCCGTGCTTTACACAACGCTGAAAAGATTCAAACAAGAAGTTACGTACCATTTGAACCTGACTTTTCAGAGCCCCTGAAAGAAAGAAAACAATTTTTTAGGTCAGCGGTAGAATCTTAAGGTTGTTTGCACGATGTCTTTAAAAAATAACATAACCACAACAGCATCATGGAAAAGTGATGAAAATAGAAAATCAACAACCGTCAAATGTTTTCCGTGGAACAGGAACATAAACCTCATCGAAAATTCACTTTATGTCACCTGGAAGAAAGGGGCTAAATTATTATTTCAAATGAGCCTCAAAATTCAATAATCAGAGGTTTCTTGATAGAGAGAAATTATGATGTGCATTAATGCCGGTACACGGATCAAAATGAGGTATGAAGTACTTCCTAGAAATCTGGTTCGCTAGTGATCAAAACACACTTGACGTATATAGGCACTACCCAAACATCAAAAAAGTTCATGCGACACCATTGCGTTGATTTACAAAATGTACAAATGCACAAGTTCTCGTTCAATAGTATGTGACTTTTCCATTCAGGTACGCGGATTTCTGTGCAAACAGACGATACAAACGGTTTAAAAATCCATCACATTCAACAATGATTAGTGGCTGGCCTGGGTTGTGCTATGTTTGAACTGTGATTGGATAATTACGGACGTGAAGTCACTGCTCAGTATGTTATTTATCAGCAACCTCACAGATACAAGCAGATTTTTCATAAAATCAGGTTTTTTGGATGGTTCGGATTATAAGCAGGGTGAAACAGTATATCCAGACAAATAGCCGACTCCTGTACGGGTGGAAAAAAATTAAATTTTCTAAATTGGCGGTTTTTCCAGGCTTTTTGGCAGTATATGGGCTTTGGGGGGGGGTAATCTTAAAAAACCGAAATAATCGAATCGAAACTCTTTCCAGTCATCGAAATATGCAATGACTAAATTTGTGGATTTGTCTAGTTTTTATGCAAGATTACCGAAGCCAGTGATTGCCTTTAATATAGGAGGCGCTTGAGCCCTTGTGCTTTTCAGCTTTTGGCGATAAAAGAAAACGGTTTTACCAAAGTTGACTCTGTTTTCGCTTACTTTCCCCAGTTAGGGCTAGCTGACTAACCTGTTCTTGTCATGATGTTCAGCTGGATGTTTCAAGCCAACTGTTTGATTTCCCATATCTCAGGAGTCAAAATTGCCGGTAGTCACACTGGAATTTAGTTACCAATAGGATAAGCAATGATTAAATTACTATTTCCTTCGAATATCGTGCTGCCTAAATCGCTCCCAGGCACTCTTCAAAATTGTTTTCCAATTTTTCTCTCAATTCGTCGTTTGACCATTGAAATTGAGGCATCAGTACAAACAACTTTCAAACCCTTGAAAAGTGTTTCTCACTGTTAGCGTAATTTTCTGGGCAATCCCTTTTTTCAGATATACATTTAATGTTTAGTATCCTGGTTATATTTGGGGCATATTACCACCATCAGTGAGCTAATCTACCCTGTTACATATGATTATATATGTGTATATATAACCCCAAACGCAACCATATAATTCCGCTTATTTATGGTCTAGTAATCTTGCTTCGATAACATGGCAAAAATGAGCGGGAAAATCTCAATAGATAAGAGCATATCATAGAAGCATTTGGTGTATTCTTTAGTGGTATCTGACTGACGAAATAACTGTGTTGATTGTGGGCACAGTATCATTAAAAGGGAAATTGTTGACCTTAAAGCTCAGTACTGCATCCTTACTCATATCACTCAGTGATTTGCCATTGAAATCGGAGTAAGTAGCATTTTCCCCATTCATGTTCGTGCCCTCTTACTGTTTGCTGTTGATCACTCTTCTACATAAGGAACATATTGCATAGTGGACCAGATTTTCTGCTTGTTTAATTTTCATCCGTACACACAACAATCACTGCGGCTGTTAGTTTTTGATAAAATGTGCAGTGGCGTTTGAGCCTAAGACTAAATACATGAATATAATCTTTTAATTATTTTACTACCCAACTAACCCTTAATCAAAGACGTTATTGTTTAGTATCAATGGTCCGCTCAAATATGATAAACCCGTGACCAGATGCTCTAGCATATCTTCGTAGAGTTTCCTAGCGATAAAACGTACTCCATGGAGGATAAAAAACTGCAGAACAGTCTAACTCATATTTAAAGAATTAAAATCAATTTTGTCCAGAGCATTCTTGAATAATAATAATAAAGATAGATAAGTCTGACTGACAGAATACGCTGCACAACTGAAGATAATATCTTCGGCAAAGAAGGTCAAAGTTTTGTTTTGTGAAGTTTTTAGAATTAGGTGGGGACAGCTATAAAGTAAGTAAACAGCGAACCATACGAAACGGAAAATGATGCATGCGGCGATACATAGAGCGCCTGCCACAGCAGTATGATAGAATTTTCTGTAATACTACACTATATATTATGAGAATGGACCGACGTTCCGTAACTTGCTTGCAGTCATCTGGATCACAAAGATCATGGAAGCCAGAACTTCATCGCCTTCTGTTATTTCCTGTCGGTTTTATTTGAGGGTGAGTTTCACAAATCATCTGCCTGAAAACGTCTAGCAAGCAACGTATTGTATGGAAGATTGTTAGTCTTCTGTTGATTCTTTGCCCTCACAGTTTCGGGTTTTCAACAGGATAAAATATCCGGCTTTTGGACTTTTTGTACGAGATTATCCAGTTTACTACATTTTCCATGTAACTTTACCACAGCATTTACCTTACATTTTTAACTGGATGAAATATACAACTAGGAACATGGCCTATTGTTTGCTGGGAATACCGATGTTCTCGTGCCATGTTTAGTTAGTATGGAGATTTTGTGTTTTCAATTATGACCATACTCAGTAAACAGATCTGATTTTTTCAAAAAAAGTCCAGAACACCGAAGACACCCACAACGCACCGGCAAAATGCAAACTCGTAATATATTGCTTATTAGCTTAGCGAAAATCAGGTCAGTGGCCGCCATTTCTCCGCATGACAAACTCACAAAAAAGCAACGTTTAGTGCTGTCATTCAATACCAACACATTTGGCCTCACTTATAATAATGACTTATAGGATAGAAACTAAAACCCTTTGAATTTTCAGGTACAATTTGTGCATATCTTGGAGATTTTGGACTGGTTAGCCATATGTGCTGGTTTTTGTGTCAAGTTTTCAGTCCTTGCTTGTGAATTCGGCTGTAAATCCCTAAGTAGATTATACAGCTTGGTCGATTTCCGGAATTATAAGTGATTCGAGAATTTTAACGGAGAATCCCTATTGAGTTTGGTGTCAGTCAGTGCTGAAACGCCGTTTCACAGCCGTTTCATTCTTGATGAAAATCATCAGCCAAGCACATTCTAAAATTTCGAGCAAATCTTGACTCAGTGACTGCAAGGCTAGTAGATTGAACAAGTAACCGTTTGTCCACGAATGGTTGATTAGTCTTGCACAAAAATCTTGCTTACATAGTATAGCGCCATTCATCTTGGATCAGTTGTCGAATTGTGCCTCGAATGACGACTATGCAAGGACATTTCATTCGTTACGGAAATTTTGCATTAGTTGGTCTAATTGCAGACGTAGTGGTTAACATATGGTTTACTCAGGTATGTTTTTACGTTAAATTTTTAGGATAAACTGCTACAAGAATCCCACTCTGGCCGAAGTATTGGTCCTAAAAATACTTCTTACCTCGAGACGTATAAGTTTCTTTCTCCGTTTGGGGTTGAAGAACCGAGTAAGAACGTGAGGAATTAATTTATTTGTGGTGTTATTGTGTAGCAATATTTAAAACGCTGCAAAATCCTGGTGCCTGGTAAGCCACTGAAAGCCACAATTGTTCGCATGAATAGGTGCAGCTGAGTTGCATTTAACAACCGCGGCTGCCTTAGATTTAGCCAGCAGTGAACAATGACGCAACTGGAGTCGTTGTGGTCATGAGATGTGCTCATTGCTGACTTATACTCCTGACATGTGGAGGTCATCAAAGAAGTTGCACTAACGGAATGTTAAAATGGGGATTGTTGTTATTTTACGTGACTAGAGGAAGTGTTGGACCACAGGGCGCCCAGAACATGTAATGGGTGCAGTGTAGCATGTGGTGTTAGACGAAAATTTTGCTGAGAATTTTACAGTCAAATGGTACAAATACAGACCTCTTAGTTTTACTAGATGGTCAGTATTTTTCACGCAAGTTCCACAAGGTTCTTCGTGCTTGAGCGTCATGATGATTGGGAATCTGCGTCGGTCTGTTTCAATATACAGGAATCAATAGGTCAACCCTATGGATGCTCAAGCGGTATGAAATCATATGTTAAAATAAGTGGTAAAAAAATAATAATTGAGAGTGGTCTAGAAAGCGTGTTTTGCTCTTTCTACTGCAACGTAATGGTCGAAGACAATCACGATATATTCATCTTTTTCAAGACAGTGTTTTACTGTTATTTAGACTCTCTATGACGTAAACGTGCGTAAACTTAGAGCTATTCCAAAGCACTGAACGGTCAACCGTCTATGCGCTTTTAGACAAGGGAGAAAAACCGTTTGGCATGGCGTCATCTTTTTTGTCGGTTAGCGACCTGAGTTTTTAGCTTCCGTCGAGCGACTAGATTTTCAGACATTTTCGCGTTTCAATACTGATCTATAAACATTGAAATCAAGTGCGACTTATTGGCAACAGCTTCATAAGTCTTGGAACAAAATTTCATCTGGGAATTTCAAGAAATATCTCAAGAAGAAACCGGAGTGAACGTATTTTCGTGATAAGTTGTAGTGTCTGGTTTTTCCAGAAATATTCCGTTTCACTCTTAGATACAGAGCGGCTAATATGTAATTTCGCACCATTTAGGTAAACTAATTCAGGTTAACGAAAATTTCTACATATAAACATATAAACCGTTGCTCGTTGGTATATGTTAGACCCATCAGTTGTATTGGGGATACAGGAAGGCTGAGTAAGAAAATAATCAACTCCCTGACGTTTAAAACATTCAGAAGACCATAGATATATGAGCGAAAATAGGTTTTCTCTTATGCCAGCGTATCGGCTAAAGTTGTCATACCAAACTACCCCACTGTCCGTGCGACACTCTCAGAGTCTCTTATAACAAGTTGGTCAATGTTTAGGGTTCTAACAGTCACGTATCCTGGCCCTCCATGTTGGGGCTTGTGACATGTTTGCCTACTTGTTCTATGAAAATGGCAATGCACATGCACTCAACGCCAAATACCGCTGCCTCCCATCATGTTTTGAAGCAATGGACTTTGGTAGAATACCTGACCATTCTCCTATCTAGGTACAGGTGCTCTGGTTGTATGCAAGTCCACGCCCAAAAGTGAACTACTTACCTACACATGGTCTCATACAAAATTGGCCACCGCCTGGTGCTACCAAGTGAATGCCCTTATTCCCTGCATACATCGGGGTGGGTAAGCAAAACCACACTA
Source organism: Opisthorchis viverrini (assembly GCF_000715545.1). NCBI lineage: Eukaryota > Metazoa > Platyhelminthes > Trematoda > Opisthorchiida > Opisthorchiidae > Opisthorchis > Opisthorchis viverrini. The sequence goes on along the minus strand of NW_008752014.1, from coordinate 366,952 downwards.
CTGCTGACGCCTCCTTTCCTTCTTTATCACATAATTTTTTCTCTTTTTTCACACATCCCATTAATAAAGCTGCCCTTTTACTCTTATTAGTTAGGACTAATGGCTTTTTCCTGCATAGGTTTGGGTGGAGACATCTGCGGCTCACCTTGAGTTGACGTCCTCAGGCAGCTTGAAATCAAGATTCAAGCACCGACGCCGAGTCTATATAGTTACTTTTAAAGTTGGTATTCTAATGCAAGCTTCTCCTCATTTTGATAAATGTTTGTGTGCTATTTGTCAAAAGCAAGATTTCAAAATGCAAGGACAACAGTTGAGCTGACTGCTTCGTCGTTAACCACTCCCATCCGGCTGCGCAATTCTGGTGATCCGGAACCGCTGAGGCAGGATGTGCAGTTGTTGGCGTCGTCCCGAGTTACGGGGCGCAGGGTTCCACGCTTGACTGGAAACCCGTCGACCGTCACCTGTGTGTAGTTTGTCCATCAAATTTCACGGGGTAGTCTCATAGGCTAGAAGTTATCTGTTGTTTTTTTTTATCTTGCTGCTTACGTATCAAACGACCGCACACTGCATACCGTCAAAAAGCGGTACTTTGTCTCACTGAATGCTTTTTTGCAACGCGCGGGACCAACTTGAAAGGAACGCCTCAACAACTGGAGATTATATAGGTCACTAATTCTTTCGGCCACGCGCTGACCTTTGTTTGGATCTTACAGCTGTAGTGGAGGGAACTCCGACAATTCTGTTCTGCTTCCCTGCATTTGGGAAAAGAAGACTGTTCGAGAAAACTGAGGAGAATATGCGCATTCTCAGGAAAGACTAAGCGTCAGTGCGGTGATTACAAGGAATTAGCTTTACTGCGGTCGTAAAGAGGTATTTTGCGCCACCCTATGTTGCCCCCAGAAACACCGACTCGAGAAAAAGAAACAGGATTCCGGCCCATTAGGGTTGCGTTGACAGGATATCTATGCTCCTCGAGGAGTTAGAACAATGTCATACGTAAAAAAAATCCACAGTTTCGGTGACACCTGACTCCCAAATCACATTCCGCTCAGTTGAACGGTCTAGTCACCCTAACTTAATTGCTTATCAAGAAATGCTTAGGAATTTTGTAAACATCATACATTCTCTGTGTTCGCAGACTTTTGGGCGTGTAAGAGCACGCGGAGAGCTCTCCAGAAGCTTCCGCACACAAAGCAATCTACGTCAAAGCTGGTCATTCTACCATTTGTATCCAATTTTGTAATCAGTGAGACAATGAGGTGAACGCTTGAAGTTCCTCAAAACTCCAGTGTTCAAATAGCTGATGAAGAAATTTGGTCGATCTGGTATAGGCAGATGACACCGTTCTTGCCTTCACAAAATAGAAGGCGCAGGTGGTTTTGAATGAACTGAGGAAAGTCATCCCATTCTTTTGCATCAATTTGCACCCACAAAGTTTGAGGTCATGCTCGTGGAAATGCGGTCACCCAACAACCCACTTACAACCTAGGGGGCGCTCGTAATTGTGGAGAGTTTCGCATACCTTGGAATCGGTGCTAGTTCTGACTGTAATGTGACAGGTGAGTTCAATGCACAAATCTGTAAGGTTCGGGTTGCGCATCCAAAATTCAGTCACCAATGGCAGAAAAGCAGTTTATCTATGAATTTCAATGAACGGCTATATAATGGGCTGTTTTGTTATATGATTGAGGTTTGGTCTTTTTGAACAACTGAACTAAGATGTATTTAGTGTTCGACAACCGTTGTCTCAGACAAAACGAATCTGTAACGTGGCAACTATAAAGCGGTTGTTTGGTTACACAGCCTTAATTTCAATCGAAAAATGCGTCCATTACCAAAACCTGCTTTGGTCGTGCCATGTACTATGTATTCCGAATCATCGTTTTCCGTACAGAGAGCTGTTATCTGTGTCCTGTTTAGAATGGTGGAAGCAACGGTGTACCCAAGGTCTAAACTGTCAGGAGTTTATGAAAGATATTACGAAAAGAATGGGCACTGTCGACTCGCCTCCTAGAATAGAACCCTAATTGAAAAAGCCAAAAGATATAGTTCCTGGTCGATGTCATGACGTTCTTCGTGTAAATTTGTATCCATATTGGAGTCTGAAAGGGCGGACAAGTTCAAATGATTATTGGAGACGCATTAATTTACTCCTCCGCCCATTCTTCTCCTTTTATTTACAATACTGCTTTCCAATAAATACAATTTTTGTTAGTAAAATACTGAACCCAAGGAGCTCCGACGTGACACCTGACATTTTCTTGGAGGTGCGGTTCGAAAGCTCTTCCTGCGATCCTGATAGATCTGTTACGCGACCAGTGAATATGCACGGTGCTTTGTTCTATGTTTGATTAACCGATGATACTATTAGATAATAGATATAATACGAGTCTTTAGGACGTCAGCCTAAATTGTGTGCGCACAATGAAGTCAAAATAATAGACGTAATGGTGGTTGGATGAAATTTTGCGGAATGTTCCTTTATTTGATACGTGTTACACAAATTTGGAATAGTCGGTTCACTCCCAGCACCCTTTCTTCGGTGAACATCAATAAATTTTTGAAGTGAGGACTAAATTTACAACTAAGGAAAAAAATGCCAAAGAACCACATATTCCCCATTGAGCTGGCATTTGGTAAACGGTAAAATTTGCATAACTCTTTGAGTTGTAACTGCTACGTAGACAAATGTGTAAACGCTGCATTAATTATGAACTAGAATGCTGTTGCTTGCTTTTAGATTGCAACTGCACGGCTCCAATAGAGGACCTTTAATCTATTTCAAATATGTATCACCCCTACTTGAATTAACTTTGCGATGCAGATAGAATTTTAAACAATTTGTTCGAGTGAATAATTTCGACGAGTGATCACATGTTCACAAATGCTATGGTTGGAAACATTTTTCAAAATTCAGCGTAGTAAAATGTTGAATTTCATTCACTCGGCAAAATAGGTGTAAACTAATAGAAAGTATACATCTGTGCCATTTAGCTAAGAGACTTAGATGTGGCAGTGTTTCGACGAACCAATGGTCACAGGAGCCTGTGACGAGTAATATCTTTACCAGGCATCTTACCCAAATAGAACGTGTTCTTCACCTTTAGATAACCGTTTTGTTAAGTAGGCAGACATGCTTTTTGTGGAAAAAAACGATTAGGCAAATGTATAGAAATGAGTAAAAAGTTATTTGCGGCGATTTATTTCTACGAATATACCATCGAACCTCCGCTGTCAGAGCCAGTTTATCGATCTCAAAAAGCATTCTTCCTGAAAATACGCATGTGAAATTATTGAACCTGGAGTCTGAACAGAATCCTTTTTAGTCAGTAATTTGCCGCATACTGACTGTTTTAGGACGGGATTTAATGACGCTCGCGAATAAGTAGCTAGGTGCGGTACGTGAATACCAGCAGAGGGCGCAACAGTTTTTGAGGAGGTTGGAGAATATCTGACCAGCCTAACTGCTAAAAACTGCTAAATCGAGTCCCTTACTCAATAAACATGCTGCTCAGATTTCACACGTTTGAGCATATTTGCATGTTAAAATTGCTAAAACAAGTGTTATTCAGAAAGTGGTGTTTCATTTTATTTGTTACTTAAGTTAACGACTGATTTCCTGATACTGAAACGCATAATTTGTGAAAATCAGTCACACTATTTCAGAATTTTGCTGTGTCACTCAAATGTTAAATCTCATTAGCAATAGCTAGAGAAATACAGTGAAGAATTAGTTGCACGTGTCCGTCAACCACCAAGGCGTGAGCATCATTCGAGCGGTCAATGAGATTCTAAGCTTCTGGAATGGAGCCAGAATCTATGTACATCTTTTCACAGGACATTATGTTTCACGGTAACCCTGACAACGGGACAGTCATCAGCCTAAATTTTTCTCAAACTGCTAGTTCCTCATCATAGTTTTGACTGAGAAAATTAGGCAATTTCGTCCAGAAAATAGCAGCTTATGAATTCATAGACAAAAGTGTTTTAAAAGTTGAGATAGAGTGCATGAAGCATCAATAATTCTGACTACAACCGTGTGAGGTATTGAGATTTCGGGCGGGATTATGTGGAATACTATTACCTGGTTATCCATAGTTCTGTGACTTACTGACGACTACCCAAAATACTCGATACCCAATCTGAGAATGGTCTACCGAACGGCGAGCTTTCATTATTGATGGCTATCGGGCAGATGAATTTGGGATTATCAGCTCACCTTCAATTTTTTTAAAACCGGTTGACAAAGATCATATAGTTTGTCCGTGAAATAGTTCTCGCAACAAGTGAACAAGAACCATGCTATTTTTGGCATCACATGATCATTGCCCTTGCTGTAAAGTACTTATAAACAATGACAATTAAATTCCATCCACCTGAGCGTACGGAAGGATCCATCTCCGGACAACGCAACAACCATTAGAAAGAAGAGAAACAGCAACACTTAAACTACCATTGTTCTCTGATAAGTCTATCCTACAAATCGGCTAACAAGTGAATTCGAGTAGCATGTTTTCAGGTAATGCTTTATAGTCAAGAGGCAAATTTTTGAAGTGTTGTCAACCGTATGAGATATTTTAAACTGAATTTAGCTGTTTTAGTCAAGATAACAAACCGGTACTGCACACCAGTGAACAGTGCCGCACACTGTCGTCCGCAACTCATCAGTTTCACTGCATTCATTGTTGAATTTTACTAGATAACAAGGAATTTTATATAAAGATAAAATTTGGAGTCCTTGAGTAGATGACAGCAGGCTTTGCACCAGCAAATTTCCTAAAGTGAGACGATTAAAAAGAATTAATTAAAACCTTCTTTGGATTTCAAAAACCATCAACTGAACGATCGAAAATCATTTTTCCATTCCAAGATTCCTATTTGCTGTGGAATCCACTTTGTGTGAAAATAATGGAAAATGGGGCACGCTTGTGACTCAAGGGTTCGAAAAGCTAGAAGAGGATACATGTTTTGTTTGAAAACTAAATTTAATTAGCACTTCTTATAAGCTTTCCTGAATGTTTTTGTCAGGCATTAAGCAAATTCCCACATCTTCATCACGTGTCTAAACACTCCTAAATAGAATTCGTACATACTATGGACGTGCTTAGTAATATGAGTGCCAACTGCCATTCTAGTATCCCTGATTTATACCAAACAACAGACGAGAACTACCGAGATTTTCGTTTACTAAAGAATCCTCCCTTGTTGATTCAGATTGCTCATGCCCTTAGAATGTGGAACTTACCACCACCAGGATTATAGACTTCAATCCAACATCTACTATACAAACTTCTGGCCTTCGGTTTGACTTGAGATGTCGTACGCACCAATGTGAGTCTGTTTTAAAACATTGACGGTGCTTGTTAAAAGGAAATGTTTTGACAAGAGAACATTTGCCGTTACCATCAGGACAAAACAGTTCGCAAGACAAAAACAACGATTCGGCAGGTGACTAATTCTTAGCCAAGGATGTGTATCATGTTACCTCCGCCACGGGTGCTCTTAATTTTAGACGTGACCATCGAATCCAACGGTAAAAAGGGCAACGTACACTAAAGTTCTTTTGATGGACACAAACGGTAAACCAAAATATACATTTTAAACATGTTCTTTATCTTTTTAGTAAACAAACTACGTTTCCTTCAAAATCCCCGGAAATTTAGTGCAAGGCTAATTTAATCCTTTCCACTTGAAATATGACGGAAAATACAGAAGGTATATTAGAAAGTCGCCATCAGATTTCAGCAAATGATAGACTTATCGGGGATTATCAGAATCGTGCGGAACCGAAAAAAGATATTTGAAAATAACACCACAAACGCTGATCAGTGAAAAAAATTCCGATACTGTTGACGTTTGTCAGTAGTACCTCGCAGGGAGAATTTGAGCATAAGACTGATATTTTTCTCCAATGTGACTGCAGAAACAAACATGAGGTGTTTGAAGAGGTTTTTCATCACATTGTGTTTTCTGGTTGCCCTACAAACCACAAAATATTCCAAACAAATTTAAGCCATTTTACCACCACCACCATTTCACCGACAATGACGAAAAGATAGCGTTTAGTGACAGTATATTTTGAAGTGACTTCCTACATAACGTTAACTTTACGTAAGGACCAGATTTTGAGTTTCTTATTTAGAAACCTGGTAAGAATTAGGGGACTAGCGGGAAAGTTCCAACAACTTTTGGAAACGAATAGTGATGTTAAAGTCCCGAGGAACTGGATCTGAAAATTTTGCTGTCAGCCTTTCGGAATACAAAGCAGGATATTCATCAGTTTTCAAAAAGTTATCTGAGAGGAACTGTCCCTGTTTTCACGCACTGCATTCAGATGTACAACTCCATCCTAAGAGGAAGCTGGCAGACAATCTCATAACTTAATGAACAGTTAGTAATTGGTTGACACTATTGCCATTCCATTGGAGATGGGTGTTGAAGTAAAGCCAAGTTATCCAGTGTTCCCAAAAGTCATTCAGAAACGGGCTATCCCCTAGAAAATTCACGCGATAATACAATGTAATGACTACTGCGTCAGACCAAACCAATAAGAACTCACTTTGCTCGTTAAACTAGCGTCAAAAAAACATGGTTATTGGTTGCTGATCAGATGGCTCTTCATCTGGTCGCCGATCTGATGATGTCTCCTCGTATGGTGATGAAACGTTTGCAAGTCAATCACCGAGCTCGGCGACCAGATCAACAGCTAGCTAATCGACCGTCAATAAAATCACCCAAGCTACCAATTTTTCGACACATTACCAGATATGAAAGTTGCTAATTTAGCCGATTAGCAGACTCTGGCATGATTAGAATATCTCTCATGTCGCTCAACAGGTCTGATAGCGTCTACACTATCCTCATCCCAGAATGATAAAATCTACCGCTGTTACTATTAGGCACTGATCGACAGGGGAACCTGCAGAACAGAGCGCTTACACACAGATATTTTAAAACTAACGTTTAGAAGGAAAGCGAGGCATCTGTTTTTCGATAAAATAGGCACTATTTTGCATTTCCTTAATTCATCTATAGCATATCTAGTGCATTACTGCCTAAGTATTTCAATGGTGCGCATCTTCTATCTGTCAAATAACCATGCTATCCGGGTCTAAAATACGTAGTTCACAAATTTTCAAAATTTGATACACACGATTAGACATTGTGTATTATTTCATCCCCCTCATGGTCACAGAGAGGAAAGCGTAATATGTGAAACCTGTTGAATAACACGGAACAATGAGGAATAACAACCCCTCTCTTTGAATCGTTCCTACATGTACAAACGTTTTGCAAGGGAGCATATTCTGTCGGTGACCCCTCGTGATGTGTTCTTCACCATATAGAAAGCCGGTTCATTTACCGGAATTTCTGCTTAGGATAAAATGCAAAAGTATTAGGATTGTAATGTCCAATACAGCTGGCTACACCCAAATTTGGACGACAGCTTGTGTCCAGCTAGATAGTTACAGCGCGCTTCGTGATCACTGTTCACTCAATCGTGACGGATGTTGATTGTCTTCCACAATTGCCCTACAGAACGCAGTAGTTGCATAATTCTGAAATGCAAACATACCTCACAAATAAATATGAGGTTACTATCTGTACTGCGACTTTCTGAATTGCATTCATTCTACCAGGTGCATAATTTATTTCTTTACTTATGTGCCTAAATGATTTGGCTGAATTCTCTATGCTTAACCAGCATTACAAATGAACATCATTAGTAGAAGTCCAAAGGCAATCGTGTTTATTTTTACTGACCAGCGTCGTCCCTTATCACACCATTTTGAGTCTACCCCCAAAGGCAGCCATGGGACTAATAGGTGAAAAACTGTATTACCTGAAAAAAACCGTATTCATTGTGATGCAGATGAATGCGGTAATTTAACGGTTATTATTCATGTGTCATGCCCAGTAAATTGTTAGCATCTACCAAGCTGTTCCTGTGTATGAAACGCTGTCTCGTTTTACGCCAGGCAATGTGCCGTGCCTGGTTCTCGGCAATAAAATCGACCATGAAATATCAACGGCTCAAAAACAGCTCTGCAGCGGAAGATATATGTAGTGTTCTCCTAATCGTGACCTCGAACTCACCCAAGAACTTATAGGCCTGTCAAAACTACCCACTGTATTTCAGCCATCGCCGGGCGTAACATAAAGCGTGGCATAGCTATGTGAAGTCAAACATCTCTTGTATTTTAGACCATTTATCACCATTGCTGCTGAAGGAGTGTCGTAATGTCTCCAACAAACCAAATTAACCTTTCTACTAAAACAAAAATTTACTGTGGGTGACTGGCCAAGATAACAGCGTTGAGAGGGAGAAACGTGTTTTTCTCCTCGCTTGAACCACCGATTTTCTCCCGATGTTTAATGATTGCTGCAAAGTAGAGTGCAAATATTCATGCCAATTTTCCTATCGTACGTTTCACTTCGAAATAGTCACCATCGCATAACTAATTCACCACGCCACCTCAAAAACGGATCAATGATTTAATCAGTAAGCCTGCTGCTTTTGGTAACTTTAACAGAAGACAAGCGTTGTAGATTTGCAAAGTGATTAGAGGTATACAGAGGCTGGCAAACCTAATTAAGAACAGCGTCACGTGATTAACCAAAGTTCACCGCTGCTTCTGTTCTCCATTGCAATATAATACGGATATTCTTAAGAATGTCGTTTTTACATTTCATTCGTTCCATTTCTCATCCGCCCTCACTGTTTTCAGAACCACTATCCCCAGAATACATACTACTAAATATAGATGTATTAGACCCTATTCAACCTACGTATGATTGTCTGACGTTTGATGTTCGTGCCATGAGGCTCATTGTCCATAACCTTCGCTCATACTCTTTCTAAGTAGATACGTTCTTCTTTCATCCTATTTTCATGACTTCAGAAGTATCGTTGTCTTTAACTTAATATAGCACAAGCACATTTATAGGCTGACTGAAATCTTGGGTAGATCCTCCGACGGCTTCATGCTGAACATGTATATCGCTACTTGCCTTAAATTTACTCAGTAAATTCTACCAGGTGGTTTTTCCTCTTAGCTAGTCACCCATTTGAACCACATTCATTTCACCCAGTCCTCCTAAGCACAATCTCCTACATACCAGATACTCCACTTAGCTTAATTCTGTGATCTTTTAGCTGACTTGTTTTTAGTTATTCCAGTTGTCCTGTACCTTATATATATGTATATATATATATACCTGTATAAATCACTCAACAGCCTTATATATAGCTTTATATGTAGCATTTGCAACATATAGCGAAAAGTGCCATCTTTTTACACTGAAAATAACTTTTGATTTATAAAGATTCAGACAGTGATCAAGAGTCTTAAAGCTCTTTTACTCATCTGTCACGTCTTTTTCCATCAAATTGACGGCCATTTGATGACCCAAATGATAAAACGGTAGTGTCCCTGCCTATAAATAGTTTACCCGAATTCTTTCTAGTAAGTTTGAGAAGCTCAACAAACATATGATGTTTCAAAGATAGTATTATTTAAGTTGTGTGTTCTACCCACACCACGGACTTCCGTGGGCTAATTCAAACGTTTATGGTTACAAAATGTACGAGGTCACGAGGTCATGAATATCTCTCACGATGGATGAGTAGTTGTGACTTGCGAAGGGCTGATGGCTGATACTGTTCGTTCTTGCTTACGTCTGCCTTTCCAACAAACTTTCAGTGACGGAAAAATGGCTTATCTCATTGTGCTGGGCATATCTCAGATTCTCCTCCCTATTTCGATTTATTCATGTTCTGTATGAAAAAGAAATGAGGGGACATTAAGGTGCATGGCACATGCTAAACAATGAGACAGATAAAGGAATGAAATATTTGCTGTCACGTTCCCTATTTCGACGTGTGATGTGGTCACCATGGTAACGGTTTGGCACAAGTCTTGGCCAATATTAACAGCATACTTATCACTCAGCTAAAATTACAGACGAAACGTTTTACCGGACGTGTGGCACACACAAGTAGATCGCCAATCCTGATTGTCTCTCCACACCCTGCAGCCATCGCTCGTTGGCTTGCTCACTGATAACAGTACACGTATAGTTTTGGGTCTGCAACTGACAGCACCCCATTTTAAAGCACTTAAGACTAGGTGCGATTATGGTCCGAACTTATCGACAGTTTCCTTCGCCAAACATTTGGATAGGTATTTTAGTGCAGCCAATGGCGTCGCTTCCTATTTTCTTCTCCCGTTTAAGAAAACTTGTTTGCCCAGTCAGAAGTAAGAAAAGATCCTGATACCCCAGAGCTCTGAAACTTCGTATGACAAAGTACAGGCAAACATGTACTAGATGATCTATGTAGCCCAACATTAGCTAAAACTATCAATGAATGATCACTTTTTTCTTCCACAAATTCAGACTACATTGTATCTACGTCCAGTGTAAAATGACAGCACAGATCAGCCAGTGTGAAGTAGGGGACATCAAATAACTTGTCCACTAAGACGCTAACTCGTTTGCAGTTGCGCCCACATGCTAATTGTCGTTGGGATTCTCCTAAACAAACTATTTTTGCATTAAGTATATACCTGTAGGTTATATTTTGGCTGCCACATTTGGCTTTAGTTCAGAACGCCATTAATCGCGTCCCCGCCATCTTGAGAAAATTAAAAGATAGCCTTATGCTGCAGTCGGTTTTAAGTACGCACTCCCCCAACTAATCCTTGTTTCATCAACCATACTGGCCAATTTATGATGTGCGCCGCGCCTTATACCCACTCTCTCTGGATAACACGTTTTGCACCACTTCACATGCAGTTGTGGTGAGACGTGTGTTTGCAGGATAGATAGGAACTTGTACGAACAAGTCTTGGAACATTTTCGTCGTTATGTGGTTCTGGTGGCCAGCCCGTCGACTGGTGGGCCAAAAGCTGAGACTCGAACACCCGCTTCGTCGATAGCCAGACCCATTCTGTCTACTGGAAAAATGGTTCACCTCAGTACATCCGTTTTATGGTCCAATGTGGATTTGAAATTGTTGGCATTCAGTAAGGCCATGTTTATTAGTCCCTACCGACCCAGCATGCGTTCAAAAGGACCCTGAAACCATCAGGTTTCCCCCGACCGACTTGCTTGGTCCATCACATCATTGACAGAGTTTCGTTAATGCTATATATGACGTACAATTATTGGTTTTTAGATTGCTGCTGAATATAGAACAGTGGAGTTCTGAAAGCCCGGAATCTCCCCGTGTTATGATATTCAAATGGACCCCATGCTTTAAATAACTGATATCGACTGTCAAACAACGCACTGCTCCCACGGTCCAAGCTCCTAATCGAGGCGTTCTGCACGTGTGTAAAAATATTTTTGTATTTTTATCTACCAACCCTTAACTTAGCAGTTTTTTTGCAGTCATGAATTCATTTACGTTTACAGCACACTTAAATATCTATCAGAACGGGTGGCGGAACACGTGTTTTTGGACACTCCGACCAATGGAAGAGCTGTTTCAAAAACGCCGAGGTTCAAATCACGAAGCTGAAAGATTTGTCTAAAAAACCTCCCTAAAATGGTCACAAGGTCCACTCCAAGCTCTCGTCTTGAAAGTCACATTGCAACCAGAACTTTGTACATTAGTGAGACTATGCTGGCCAGCCTTTATTATGCGTTGCATACGCACAAAACATTTGAGGCAACGCACCTGGTTGCTGGGGTGTTGACCACCTGACACTAGCTGGCACGCCAGATGTCCGTTGTCCACTTTTGGTGCTAATTCCCTTCCGTCTTTACTCCTTAGGTTCTGTGGCTAAGAAGAGCAAAATCAATCGCAAAATCCCGCAGCGTACGCCTCCTAGACATTTTTTGCCCTTGACAATCATATGTTAGTTTACTCTACAACGAAATCAGACAAGAAGATCTTGTCCGATTTGAAAACGCCATGTGTAGTAAAATTACTAACATTGGCCGCGAACAGGAACGGTCGTAAGCGGTTGCTGTGAATTCAGAATACTGTGCTCTAACATCCGAAAAACACCGATGCAATGATAAGCCTTAGCGCTCAATTTCAGTGACGGTAATTCACCTAGCTAAATAAAAACGAGTTTATCCTAAATGTTGGAATGTCATAACGCAACTTCGTATTTGGATAGAAGGCCACAGGTAGATGCAACAGAATGTCACTTAAACGGACTAACTTTATTCAAACAGACAATCAACGTTAGCAAAATACACTCATTTGCATACCAATTTGGTTTTTTTGTGACTCGCCTGGAACCTAGATGAATCTCTCATTTATAATTATCTGAAGCAGCTGAATGTGTTGCATCAGGCTGCCTCCAGTTTTACTGGGTACGATATTTGAGATGCAAACGTTGAGTTCAAACCGAAGATCTTCCGGTCAGTAAATTACGACAAAATCACTAAGCAAAAGTTGTTCGACCCTAGAGGATACAAACTGATATTTCCCCAGAGGAGTAGGGGGAAGCGACAAACATATGTTCCGCGGAGAGTTAATAGACGAATTATGGATGTTACAACGTCGCTAGTAATAAATCATATGCTTAACGGTTGTCGGATGTCAAAACTCGGTATATGTGGTATAAATATGGACAAAAAATTCATTTACATCCCAATTGGGCATGGGAAGTAGCAATCAGAACAGACATCACGATGTGTGCACTCTGTACTGTACCAAGAGATTTGCGCTTGAGTCCTCCCCAGACTAAATGACAGTGCGTGAAATAAAGGTTCGAGTATATCTATCTTCATAAGAATTGTAATTCACTATCTTCTGAGGTGCATATTCATTGAGTTGTGTCCTTTGAGTGCGTCGTATGTTATTACCATTTTTTGGTTTATACAGAAACTGTCGTCATCTCAGGAGCATTTAAGTAACATGTTCCGCAGCGCTGCCATCCAAATTGATTGTCACTTCTAGGCGGAGTATAGCAAGCTCCCTAAATCTCCTAATACAAGTAAGGGCTTCGTAGTTGTCTACAAAACACTATAATTATTGCAAGCTGTTCCTGTTGATATTTCTGTTTTTTTTTGGTTTTTTGATTCACAGAATTCCCTATGTTGGGACAAATCTCCTTGTTTTTTGAGAAAATTTTTTGGATATGAGAAACTCTCGTTTGGAAAGCCCACTTGTGAATTTGCAAACCTAAGTCAGTCACATAGTTTGTCAGCATTTGCCTGTTCTCTAAAATTTTTGGTTGTTAATCAAAGAATCCTCTGCAGTAATATAATTAAATTATTTCACTTCATACCCAAGAGGGAGATAATTCATAATTCCAGATTCTCTGAATAGGTTTTCCGATCAAAGTAGATCAGTGGCATGCCGTAACTAAAATACAGAAATCTTCATGGATACCAAAAGAACGACGTTTTTTGCTTCTTATATCGCCAACATTGCTTCTTTTAGAAAACGTTTTGTTCCTCGTCAAAGATTTTGTGAACGAGATCACTTTCACTCTACAAATGTTTCAACTACACGTCGAGAAGCAGATGGCGAAAGTTTCACGCCCACAATGGTTAAGCCTTTATGGTGGTGAATACATCAACTCGCTTTTCGTCAGTAGGTACTGCTCATTCAGTTAACAGAGTAATTCTGGTGGTTCTCCTAATGACAGTTTGTGTTAATTTCACTCTGCTTGTTATACGAAATGACAAAAATAGAAATTATCGAACACTTATTTTCGGATGTCTCGTTGACTTAATAGGTTACCACAATAACAAATAAGGGTAATTGCAGTCAACGAGGAGTGAAGAGAATTCAACAAAATTACACGTTCTCCTTGGATGAATCAGATTCTGTAGCTTATTAGAATTCTCTCGCTTCACAGCTTCATTGAGCCTAAAGAAACTCTGTTTTCTGTGCAATTTCGGCTGGTTTTGCATTCCATTCAAACGAGATTATCTGAAACCTTGCCGATTTCTCACGTTGAGCACGTCAATCAACATTTTGGAGTGAATCAGTTTCCGGGTTGCACGGAGATGTTCTGGTTTAAACAAACTGGATAACCTCCTTCAGGATGGGGTGGTTTAACATACCATGCTTCAACTATGCAAACCATCCTGGGATACGTAACCGAAGATGAGTAGAAGTTTGATCTTGGGTTTTGTCCAAAATGACTGATGCCTTTTCCAAAGCTACAACATTAAAAACAACCTCGCCCAAATGGTGAGCCCAAAGGGCAGGTAATTTGGCCGCTTGTCTTCTAAGTTGCCGCTTGGATTTTTTCCAGAACGACGCCTCTTAAGGACATCTAACGAAATTCAACCTCTTTCTACTGACTGCAAACAATTAGTTTACCAGCGCCCAGCAGAGAGTCATTAAATTTGATTGATCTCACAAACGCAAATTTCTATGATAGCGAAGTAAACTCATTTGAGTGCCAGTCTGGTTTTGACTGGGTATTCACCTGAAACCCCGACAGATCTTTCATTTATACTTCGCTGAATCAACTGAATTTGTCGCACCACCCACTTTTTGGCTAGGGTAAGCCAATAGGTTATAACTGGACACAATGTCTTCATGAAACCCAGAAACCAAGCTAGGAGAAAAGAAGGAAAGGAAATCAACATGCCTAATTCCGAGAGTCAGTAGATCATGAACGAAATACCGCAGAGTCAAATGATAAAGTGTCTCAATAAGCCACCTAACCGGGTTGCACTGTACTAAGCCACTGAAACTCTTCAACCGTTTTGCTCAGAATGTGCGCACATCTCAACTGAAGCTTGAACGTCTTTATTCAAAAGATGCAGCAAAAGGACAAATTCATTATTCGGCTAAAGATTTTATGAAGAAGCCTACAGGCAGTTCTTGATAAAACTTTCAAGATGAAGCAGTATAAACAAGGAATTGTCGTGCATGAAATCTACCGACTTCGTATTAGAAGGATCGGAGAATTTTTGTCAAACCTCAGCAGCGAATAACAACACACTTGACAGAATATCGCGACTTGGGATGGAGCCAAATCTAACTGTTTCTCGGGAGCATTCAAGGCGCTCATTCGTTCATTCCAGAGGTCTTGTTAACTACTCGTAATAAAATGCTAAGAGATCTTAAAAATTACAAGACGACTATCCTAGTCAGGTCCAGTGGTCAACTTCGATGTAAGTGCAGCAAACGCGTGTAGTGTGGTTCAAACATTTAAACACTTTTTTTGTCGTTTCTTACAAAATTCTGTGACAAAAATAAACCTGTAATATCTCATAGTCCTTGCCGTGTTGCACCCTGGTATTTCCGCGAAAGAAGGTATTTTTATAATTCTCACCTGCTACTGCATCGAGCGCTTTTCCCTTCACCAAACAGAACAATATCAGAACTTTTATGACCGGACACAGGGGAATTCGTGACCGAAAAACTTCGAAGCGCATTTTGAAGCGGTCTTCTAGTCGGACAGCTAGATTCACAGGAAGTCGGTGTGAGCAATCCAAAGTGACGGACCGAACTGAAACGGCGTTCCCTCCCAGAAGAATTTATCGAGTTCTGATTAGAATTTGCCGGAAGCATTTGGTTCATTTCATAATAAAGTGGTCCCACTGGTTGTAGCGTTTGTTTTTTCCAGTGAAAATTAATTAGTTGATCGTAGACGAGAAGAAGAATATAGAATTATCCAGTGTAATATCGCTATTGTGAGAAGGTGTCTTTTAAATGGGTTAGGTTTGTGGTGGAATGATATCCAGCGTATCTGTGCTTGTAGGCTCTCAATACGCAACACACGCTGCTCGAGACATAAAAGATTGCACTGGTAATATCAATGATATAGACAAATTTGCTGCTGGAGTAAGGGTTTCGCGAAACTGGCCAATTAGACCGAGGTATCCAACGCTTCTTCTCCATTGGTCAGTGGAATGATTAGGAAAATTGCGCGCTTGCTGTAAATTCAAATTGTGGATGACTAGCACACAGCGACATACATTTCGGATATGATGGACCAGATTTAATGCATCCCCACTATCAACATACATACTTTGATTGATTACTAGAATACTTTTTTACAGACAAGAATGTCTGCCATTTATAGCAGTTCTCCAGAGCAACATGTGGGAGGCCATTCCTTAAAAACAGCGCACTTTTGAGGCGAAATTCCTTAGCCTATGTTTTTTGAAGCCTTGTGTTTCTAGAAAAACTAATGAGTGGTCAGAGTGTAGTTGCTAATTGCAACGACCGAGCAGACTACTAACAGCCCATAACAGCTTTCGCACATCTCACGATTTTAAGCCAAAACTCCCGCGCAGTTTTCCAGGTACTCACTCGCAGATTACCTGCAATAGTGGAGATGCGTTTATTCTATGGTATGAGTGGCATGTGTGAGGATTGAACCATTATCTCGAATAAGATCAAACGCGTCGGTTTTACTATCTAGCTACTGTACCATCTGATCCGTCAGCAGTCCTGCGGATACCTATATTGATGGAGCCAACTAACGGTCGGAAATGTAGGAGGTGATTACATGATTAGGCAAGCTCGCACGCTGATGGCTAACAGGGATTTCAATTTGAACCATTGGGAAATCCAGCTCTCTGACCTAAGTTACCTGAACGAGGCGGGACTAGAAATTGAACAACGCTCTTTCCAAGTCACACTAAGACGTCAGTCCTATAGACTGAAGTTCATTGAGGCCAACTGACCCAGGCATGTACTGTGTTTCTAGAAATAATTGGGTGCTATAATCGGACTAGCTCAAATTCTACTGAACAGTTACTTGGCACCCTAGTTAAATAGAAATATTACAACTAGCCTGGTGAAGTAATTCATTCATTTTGTCTTTACTTGCACTGCACAAAATAAATTCTACTTCAGAATGTGTTGCTTATGTTAAATTTTACCCAAGACTTGTGGATGTCATTCACTAGAAAGCTTGAGTGTCTACCAGTGTTAACTTTGTGAGGCCACATTAAAACCCGTCAGCTATGTGCAACTCTTTCATTCACTATTTATTGGATTGTGCTTGTAACAAGCAGTAAGGTTGTCACTAGTTCCACCTGTTCTTTTGGACCATAAATACACCGTAGACTGGTGAGTTGATTTTATGTCTCGGCAATTAGGCAAAACAAAATGATGCATAGTATTGATGTATATTATTGATCCGTATTAATCGATAGTTATTTGTTCAGACATTAGCGCCAAGTATTCCGCCTCCTTTAAAATGTATTCACTTTTAAAAAAATTAAACCGGAGAAAAATCTCCAAGGTTTTTTCTTGAAATTTTTTACAAAAAGGTGTGTTATACACGTTTTATTTAAAAATTACCCGTCCGTTATTTTTCTAATATTTTTGCTTTTTGTACTAACTTCCAGTAACTCATTAGTGTTCTATTAAAATCAACTTTCTACATTCATGGGTTTTAAACTAAAGAAAATTAATTACAGTCCCATTTGTGATGGCAACACGTTTTGCTTAAGGGACAACCAAAAACAAATCACAATAAACTCAAATTCTCGGTGTTTCTAGGGTAATTACATAGACACATTGAAAGGAAGCCTTTTCCAAGAATATTTCCCGCAATACATTTGTTACGAGAGTAAACAATGCTTCTTACGCCTAACGAAATTGAGAGTAATTCTGAGCAAAAAACACCTGAAGGCTCCTGATCGTAAAATCATACCATTTGTTTGATATTATCCACCAACCATAAATTCTTCTGGCCCATAAGTTAGTTTTTTCACTTGGCACACAGAATGGATTCAACTTTACATTGTGATTTGCGTTTTTCCCCTTATTTATCCTCCAAATTTCAGAAAAATCCCTGGAGTTTGTTTGATGTTATGTATCTGCTTGGGCAATTCCGGACTACAAATCTGATATTCCTTGATTGTCAATTAATCTCTCAAATAGTGATCTCCATTGTTTAAACGAACACACCAAAGGTGGTGTGTGTTGCTAACCACAGGGTTGCCGCATCTGTAATGACCAGTCTCTCATATCCTGTCACTGCTCTCGCTCAGATATACAAAACATTCGCGACCAAAATAATAATAATGATAATAATAATAATAACACTAACAGATAGATGCGCTCGGCATGGTCATGGTGGCCAGACGATCTTGTGTCGTCGAAACTGTGGCCAACCGGAGACTTTGGTGCATATTTTGCAATCCTGCTGGATCACGATGCCAGATGTGCTCGTCATAATCTGGTTGCAAGGGAACTTGCAAAACGTCTCCGTCGACTGGGGTACACCGTCTTCGAGGAGTTGAGAGCCCCTACTTCTACGTCGTTCATCAAACCTGACCTAATCGCTGTTCGAGATCGCCGTGCAACTGTAATAGACGTCAGCATAGTCTCGGATGGGCGTGGAGTGACTGTGTGGAATGAGAAGAAGCAGAAGTATGGTGCTGATAAATATTCCCTCGCCATAATCTCAGCCCTACATGCCATCGGTTGTGATGTCGACTTTTTGGTTCACCAACCGGTGATCATCTCTTATCGAGGGATCTGCTATCCTCAATCCGCTAAGGCTGTTATTGGACTGGGTCTTCCTAAGGCCGCAGTCAGTAACTTGTGTTTGCTTGCCATTGTGAGCTCTCTGTGTACTTATAACACTTTTATGCGTGGCACATGGTGTTGAATGTACATTTTTGCCATTTAATCTCACACCAGACCCAGTATGACGGACACTTTGTGCCTGATGTGCGAGTCTTGACTGTGCTAGCGCCTACCACGCCTTGAAGAGCATTCACCATTGTTTGTCCTTTCTTCGCTTGTTAGTCTTTGGACGCGTGCTTCCATGCCAAAATCTTTACATACTTTGGGAGTCACCTCATCAGACTGGAACTGTTCTTGGCGTGATTTCGAATGAGACGTTTCTCTCTTTTCTCTCATATTCTCCTGTTACTCTTTCGCATTCATCGCTTGCGTTCACTTTTTATGTTTGTGACCATGCTCTTTAAAAATAAATGTTAATAGTAGTAATAGTAATAATAGTAATCAGGAAAGTTATGAAGCTTACGTGTAAAATTCTTCACTTGTTTGCCACGAGGTTCCTTTAGCAACATTCAACTAAGATCCTAATGCCTGAAGAATTTTAGTTGAGTTTCACTCAGTCCCAAGTAATGCCCCCTAACTTTCTCCGGATTTTTAATTTAAATTGCCCAGTTTTGCTGCTCAAGATGGTTTGGAAATAGTCTGGATAGATTCTGTCATGTTCGCTTGGCATATTATACTCGTCTAACGCCTTTGCTGTTTAGTGCAGCATATGTGTAACTTACGATGTTCTCTTGATCCTTCCTGGGCTACATATTTGTGAGTCTATTTGAAACAACGTCATACTTGGTCAATTTGTTCAAAAATCGGCAAATTCTCGTCAATTCTTCCATCAGCATCTTAGTGCTTGTAACAGTTGGCGGGAATTTATCGCTTTATTTGCTCCTTGTTACAGTAGTCGCACCAAATTTTGCAGTCAACATTGTTTAACTTTATCGTGCACTTCGGCTTGGCTATCATAGAGTCCGTCGTTTCGTCGACACGATTGGAAGTCACCGTTATTTTTCTTACTAAAGTATCCATCAGAAGGAAGTTCCTGTATTACCCTTTGGTTTGGTAAATATAGTTTTACTGGGTGCTATAGACAATCATCCACTGAGTGTCCCAGAGATCTTTGTGAGAACATTCTTGGTCATCAAAACTGAAATTCGTAGGTCTACAGTGATTTCCGCCTGATTTATAAATGGAATAAATGACTTACGATTTCTAACTGGCTGCTGGTTATTCAATCGTACCCATAAGTTGCTCATCTACAGTGTTTCTTTTGAAAACATCCGCTTACTAATATTACCATTATTTGCCTTGTGCTTGCTGCTATTTTTGTTGACTGAATGGCATTGAATAATTGTTAGTTTATGTGTTTAACAGTTACCGGTTTTCCTTCCTAACAGTTGTGTTCTATCAAAGTAGCTAATTCAGGTTTTATTAGTGATTACCAATAAAGTGAACTATTAGTACTTGTCTGCATTACGACGCATTTGTTAAAGTCCATAATTGCAGACACGGAGTTTCCTTGCTCTTGGTCATAATATATCGCTGAAGAGACGCTCAGCGGCTCGTAGATGGATACTTTTGTAAGAACCACGGTTGATGCCTGGTCGCAATCCAGCAATTGTTCCGACGAGATCAACATCGAGTGTTGTAAAAATAAGGTTAATATCAGAGAAGACCAACGACCGATCAGCATCTTCCCATTCCTCTCCTTTCAGATAAAGTTTGCAAAAATATAACACTCCAATATAATAGAACAAGACTGCTATACTCCTAAGGAAGCTATTCTCCATAACAAAACGAGTAGTCATGGAAATACGAATCCTTGGTGTTGGGAATTTGCCTATTCTAAACAACCGGTTTTTAAGATTAGTTATTTGGAGTTCAGTAACGTTTTAGAGTCTATAATGCTTTCTACTCACAATGTTATTGGTTTTACTATGTTTTAGATTGTGTTGTGTATTTGAATCTTCGGTGACGTTTTGGAGGTGTTCACGTACTCCGTTTCACGGTTCATAAATTCCCCACAGGCCGCATGGATTCGCCAAAAGGTGTTCTCTGGTTAAGCTGCTGTCAACTCACGACATCTGAGAAATTTTATAGGCGATAGGCTTTGACCAACTTGAGATGGATCAACAGCGACATTCGAAACTGAATTAATTCTTTTAGCTTGAAAACCTAAAGTCACCTGGACGCATTTTGAATGTGTTTTATATGTTGACACTAATGACGAAATATGACAAGCTTCAGAGCTTAGTTAGTATCTTCTTGTGCTTATACATTAAAGAAAGCAGCATGCTGGGACGTTCTGAACGTTCTGCTTTAGTATTATGTATTACTGCAAAATGTCTTTGCGTAGTAAGGATCAGGAATTGAGTATTTTTATAGACGGAAATGTCGTAAACCTCTAATACTATGGATGTCATGTAATGGTAGGGCTTGCTGTAACTGCAGATCCAAATCACCTTGACCTCAATGTTGTTAAAAATAGCGGGTCAAAATCTAAGGCCCCAAACAGCTTATGTAGCATCAATATTCTTGTTCATTTTCACCTCCTAAGTAATCGCTAACATCCTGCATTTTTCGCTGTGATAAACGTTTCACAAATCAGAAGCTTATTTGAAATGTGTTAGTGGTTGATTTGTCGAGACGAGTTTAATCTCGGTAGTTGATTAATGCTTGCTACACTGAATGACTCACTCGCTTAGTCTTCATTTGGGCCAGCTCTACTCCTAAGCTGAAATCAGAGCCTGACCTAGAAGCATCATGTTACCGTCAACACAATCACATAGAAAAACACTTCAAGTTCTAAGGTAATGCATGCATTGGGTTTATATTTTTTCTTCTCGTCAACATCAGTCGTACATCCGGAACCGTTGCTAATTTAGCTTCTGGCGAGAATGCAAATGTGGTACTAATAAGACCGTTTTAGGTTTTAATAAAACACTGCCCATGAGAAAAGGATCAGCCATACAAAACACTCTTCCGACAACATCTTAAGTAAATAGTCGATAACGTGTGGTTGCACCACCAAATATTGACCTTATGCACCTGTTGCCGCTATTGAAAAATAACTCTGGGAAATCTTTTTCATTGTTTCATTTGGTACGATGAACCTGTCGCACTTATTGCTGATTACCATATTGTCACACAAAAACATCTGCGCAGTTTTCACAAGCAATGGGACCTTCTTTGGCACTGGGTAGATCTGGCACATCCTACAGAAAATTTCAAACCACCGCTTCAAACTCTCCAGTAACCTTATCAAACTTTCCATTTATCTTTGGGTCATTAGAACATAAGGTGAAACACTTCGTTAGTGTCAACATTGTCAATGTTTATCAGCTTTCATGCTAATGTGCACACTAAGCAATTTACTATGTTTTTACCGAAACCTAAATTTAGTGCCAGTTCTCCAGATTTCATCCAATTCTTTATGCGCTTAGGATTTTTGGCCTACAACAAGATCCATAGCAGGACAATATAGCTTTATTTTAGTGAGTGTAGAGTTCCGCAGAAAACAAAATCTGAAACATAACCTCTGAAAAATCGCTGTACTTTACTCGTTTGTAACATTTTAAAAGCGGAAACGTGTGGAACTAGGACCGGTTACTCTTCAAACACGGAACTGTTATTGAGCTCTTAACAGATCATGTACAAGCACTGAATAATGGCCACCAAAATGACGATGACAGGCCGTCCGTCCATAAAACAAGTCTTTTGATTTTACAACCCAGGATGTCCAATCATCCCGCTTTCCCGGCGGGTCCTCACTTGAATAATTAGGCCATTTGTCACATATCAGAATCATTGCTCCTAAATCGCTTTACTCACTAATAAACGACATAAAAGTTGGCCACCAAATGTAACAGTTTCAAGGACCGGCCGTGTTTGGGGTATTTAACCAGGTCTTGTACTTGCATCTGCATAGTGTAATACAGACACCATTCATCCTTGAAATATTATGTAACTATCGTCCAACATTATGCATTTGGCAAACGTTGTTTTAGATGCTTGCGAGAAACGCAAATTTGAATGCGCTCCATCAACCCGATTCTACATCCACGAGCTTCACCCTTTCACAATGGGATAAAATTTGTTGATCAATCCACTTGATAAATCCCGCTCATCGGTAAGAAGATTTAGTGAACATCTATCCACTGGATATTTTAGAAAAGGCCATCTCTGTCTGAAACAAAATGAGTTTCCATTCGGAAGATGCGGTCTATTTCTTTGTATTTCTTTTGCAGAGATGAAAACGAAGGGTGGCGTAAAACAAGATTTCCCCAACCAGAAGATTAACTATATTAAAGTATTTTCTCCGGTAAACTAGTGCCATCTGACACTGTTTCGATTTGATCGACCGCTCAGTCAAAGTTGGAAAATCCAAGATTTCTGCATCGTCATACACCTGTTAGAGTACTATTCATATACTTTATGCTTTGTGTTTGCTTTATGTTTTGCACCCTTTCTGACTCCGCTGGCCTGCTCAATAAGCTGGGATTTAGCCGTGTGTTAAACGAAGCGCTACAAATAGGGTTTTTCAATCGGAAGTCTAGGGAGTGTTAACCTTGATTTGTTCACTCTTCCAAATATTGTTCCAACCCGCTGAACCCATTTTTAGTGTTTATCGCACACACCTGGCGCCCTGTTGAATATCTTTGTCAGCATATTATTTTGCGCTGTGCAGGTAAGCTTTTACTACAGTGTCCACCGCAAAATATTACGCTACAACAAATGCCACTGGTATCCTCCAACAACGAGGTATGTAGCTTTATGAGCGGTAGAACGCGACTTTTAAAGCTGAGATGTTCACACAGATGGCTTTGATGTGAGCAACGTATTTTCAAAATACCCTGCACTAACCAGCAGCTCCACTTTTATCTGTCGTACAACAGACAACTTATCAAAACTTGTTTCCCGTTCCGTATTTTTTTGTTGAACCCATCTTTTGTGTTAATGGCAGTTGTAAATCCAGAGCAAAGTCTCACTCCATAGCAATACATAGATTAAAATTCAGTGAAAAATAGCCAGTATTTAGTCGCCGCGTTTCGTACTGATAAAGAATAAATAACGCACACTGAACGCAAAATTTAGTAAATGGACCCGGCTATCAATTTTTACCAACGAAGTTTTTTTTAGCTGACCACGAAGCCGAACGAATTAGAGTTGAAAATAATTGGTGGGTTAAAAGCACTCTTGCGCGACGTATCTAATGCAGGAAAAAATCAGTGGTGAGACAGTGATGAGTTTTTGGCAAATCCGTTGGACAAACAAAATGCAGCTTCACGAACTTCTTGATGACGCAGGTGTACTCCGATTAATCCATAGAGTAGCTCTTAGAAGATAAAAAACGAAAACTTCACTGGAGTCTCATTTTAGCATCTTCATTATTTGAAGGTGAAGCTTCACCTTAGTTTTGGGTAGCTGCCCTAATTTAGTCTTGTACAATTTCATTAGGAGTGTCTATTAATTTAGCTACCTAGTAAACTTGGCAGCCGTGTTTGACAACCAGCATAAAGCTACTTTCAAAACACAGATCTACCCTCCGCGAATACTGTCATTTGTTCATGAAATTGGTTTTGACGAGAGACTCAGGTGAATCTAGTTAAACCTCTCTTTCACTATGTGCTCAAGTAGAATATAAGGATGACAGGTTCTCGGAAACTGAGCCAAACTGATGAGCCTCAAGAGAGGCAAAACTGGTCGTGGGCCGTCGAACATTATTGTGCGACCGTATCTTGGCAAAAACCTGCTGTCTTCAACTTACATACGTGGTTAAGTTACTTCTTAACCTTGCCTTATTTTTTTACTATAGGCTACGGAGCTTTCAACGCATAGCTACCTGTTATAAACAGAAGCAAAGTTTTGGATTTAGTTTCAGGCTTCTCATCCAATCTAAGGGAGTCTATTCTTTGAGTTTATTTTTTTAAAGCTATTTTTAGACCTGAAAGTTGTACCCAACCTAACTTCATACTCTGTCAAGCAAATATAAGCGAAATTGTTATCGATGATTCCAATTTTCTCTTAAATTACACAAAATGCGCAATTTGCGATGACTTATCACCACAGCAATTAGACAGCTAAAAGTGGTCTTGCGTTTTGCCAAAGTTGACGGGATTTTCTGCCTAATGCTCTCATCCATTTCTTATACTGGGAAGTCAGGATTCTCTTCAGCAAACAAATTAACTTTAAGCTTTAATTGAAAAAGAAGCGAGAAAATTAGGTTGTGGTATTCAGCTACTGTAACTGCCAACTAGTGTACGTCCCAACTAGTGGTTTTTATTTGCACGGAAGCTTACACAAAAGATCAGTAGAAACATCCTTGACTACTCCAAGGAAACCCTTATACACACTAAGAATTAAGAAACAAATTTAGAGGTGTTGAGATGCTGCAATATTTTCATAGTTAAATTAGAAAAGGAAACAATAAGTATGAACTTAGAGTCAGTGATTCGTTTCCTTGTCCCGCCTTTCGAACAAAGGTCAGAACTTAATAAAGTAAACCAATACCAGGAGTACGGAATCGATGTGCGCGGTACCCCTAGACAAGAAACTAAGCTGTTTGCACAGTAGCCACCAGGTTTTTTGTTGTGGCGTTTCTGGGGATTCTAATATGTGATGTATGCAGCCACTTGGGATATTTTCGGTAATACAAGATGCTCTGTGGTTCCAAAAGTTTAAACAAGTTCTTGGCCGCCATCTGATTTTTGGCACCTTCACAAGTGGTTTTATTTCAAAGAAAGAAAAATAAACTTAGTGAAACTGTTGCTTATTTGGTACAACTCAAACAAACAGAGATAAAGCAGTGACTACAACACCAAAGCATCCCAATAAAATTAAGTTTGCGCTTAAATGCAATGTAAACGCTGGATGCATGGGAGGTATTTTAAAAGTGGAATGTACAAAAAACCAGAAACGCCCAACTGGCGCCGTCAAAAACAGCACTCTATAGCCACACATAACATGACTTTTTGCAAAACAAGAGGATTGTTTCCACAAGATCTGAGTATAGTATAATGATAATAATGCTACAGTATGCCACAGGATTTTATGTTTTATCGAGACAAACCAGTGTAGGAAACAAAAAATGACATCATAATTTCATTTAGTACAGTTGAATTTAATGTGATACATTATAGTATCCTGTAACATGGGCTACTACAATGCCCCGGGTCACATGCGCGTGGACTGCGCAGTACCCTTCTATAAGATACCATACTCTACCGTAAAATATCACCAGATGCTACACTGTAATATATGGTGTTTCCCGTTCATCTGTTTGACATTAGACAGCTGTGAGCGGTACATGTGCCATTCCGACCGGGTGTACACAGGTTTGTTCCGCTTACTTTGACCATGGGAAACGAAATGCTTTTGGTTAAACAGAGCAGATGGCATAAAAAACCGTGAAAAGTTACACCGCACTTTTAGCCCTGACATTTAATCCTCCATAGTCTTACCATTAAAATCCCCATCACAGTTATGGATACTCTTGTGAACAAAACATTCGCACGAAGGAACAAGGTCTGCCAGAAAGCCTGCGTCGCAAAGTCAAGGATCATTTCACCCAGTTCATTATGCACTTACACGTTTCGGCCGGCGAACGTATGGTTGAATCAGTCCACATTGATAGCCCACTGACGCAAAGCTATATTTCGTCAACAACTAATTAAAGCTGACAATTACAGCGCCTCAGACAAACCCACATTGTCAGGGGTCGATATTGTCGAGTCAAATGAGGTCGCGGCTGATCGCCAGCTGGACTCAAATAGGTCCGTGTGTCACAGGCAATGTCTGCAATTTGTCTTAACTTGATCGTTATGAATGGAAACACATGCGCTCCCCTAGAGGAAGAGACCGTACACTGTTTACCTGGGTGTTAAAGATTTCTGCATTATAACGTTTGCAATGCATTAGAGCTAGCCTACACCTAAATGTTTTCTGAAGTGGAGGACAACGACAACACGAGTACAAGTAATAATCAGTTTTTGACAGTCAGCCGAGCCACCTGGTGCGCAAAGGATTGCGAGATACAAAAATGGTATCCCTTGGATGGCAAGCCACTCGGTTAAAAACAAGTTCTTGGTCACCTTGGACTAATGCCGTAAATTTCCGAATCATTTTTACGCAAATTGTTTGGTAGGTACAACAGAATGACAAAAACCACATAAATGACATTACCATTAGGACGCGCAGTTCAAAAAGAGAAAAATACACAAATATCTATTTTTGCATTTTCTGTCCCAAATTTTAGAAACGCTATACTTCGCTGGACAGCATCCACATATTAGTCCGTCTCATCAGTCTTTTGCCGGTGGTAGTCAAGAGGCAAAGTCCCTAGGAATATTTCAAAAGATATTAGGCGCCCCATAAATCCTGTTTAGCTACCTTTTTAGGATTCGCCTATCAAATATCCTGCCACTTGCGTCAAAAAAAGATTAGTTTGGAGGTAACATTAATCCTATCGCGTCTTTGTAAGGATGAGCTGCGTTCGAATGATGCTCTATTTTCTGTGTTCTGGCATAAAATTGGGTCATTGCGAGCATTCAATGCGATAGGAAAGCTGAGAGCCTGTTAATAAAAATAAATTCACGCTATAGATGTGCTCAGAGTGCTCGCAAATATTCCCAAAACTGTTTTCTTGTCTGATCATACCGAATACCAATTTTCAATGAATGTGAATAAGTAGAAACTTTGGCAAGATGACGGAAATTTCAAAGGTTAGGCAGGACGTCTTAGTTAGATTGAGGGTTCAAGCTTGGATAAAAGCAAAGTTTGGAATTTACAGTGTTTGGAACGTTAGCTGGGAAGACGGAATTGCTTTCTAAACTTGAGCCTGGAGGCTAAGTGATTCGCCCGTAAAACTTGCTCCAGTCCTTCTCCATTGTCGAACCATTTAAAGTTGCGCCAAATGGTTCACGCCTGGTGGGCAGCAGATTTCTTCCCATGTAGTGACATAGTCGTTCGTCACAGGTCCTGTTGCCCTATCATTGTGAATCTAATTTATGATCTTGAATTCACCGCCATAATTGAGTGTTCTGCATTTCACTTACGCTTAAAAATTGTGTGTTGCCCTGGTAGTCGGTAACTGCTAGCTGGAGTCGACGGATGTGGTTGGTATTCAGTTTCACCATTCTGTTTAAATTCTTTGTAACTAACTAACGCAGATTATGATATTCCAATGCTCCCGAAAGAAGGCTATCTGTCAACACTGCCTTACCGTCTAGTAGTAAATGTTCTATGTATCGGGTGCTTAACAAGGAAACCTATAACGCCCAAACAGCAAGCACCCCAAAACGCGTGCACCCATTTAGGACACCCAAAGTGTTTGCAGACACAGCGGTGATAGTCATTATCATTTATTTTTGAAGAGCATGGTCACAAACATAAAAAGTGAATGCAAGCGATGAATGCGAAAGAGTAACAGGAGAATATGGGAGAAAAGAGAGAAACGTCTCATTCGAAATCATGCCAAGGACAGTGCCAGTCTGATGAGGTGAATCCCAAAGTATGTAAAGATTTTGGTATGGGAACACGCGTCTAAGGACCAACAACCAAAGAAAGGACAAACAATGGTGAATGCTCTTCAAGGCGCAGTGTGCGCTAGCACAGTCAAGACTCGCACATCAGGCACAAAGTGACCGTCATACTGGGTCTGGTGTGAGATTAAATGGCAAAAATGTACCTTCAACGCCATGTGCCACGCATAAAAGTGTCATGAGTACGCAGGGAGCCCACAATGGCAAGCAAACACAAGTCACTGACTGCGACCTTAGGAAGTCCCAGTCCGATAACAGCCTTAGCGGATTGAGGAAAGCAGATCCCTCGATAGGAGATGATCACCGGTTGGTGAACCAAAAAGTCGATATCACAACCGATGGCATGTAGGGCTGAGATTATGGCGAGGGAATGTTCATCAGCACCATACTTCTGCTTCTTCTCATTCCACACTATCTCTCCACGCCCATCCGAGACTATGCTAACGTCTATTACGGTTGCACGGCGATCTCGAACAGCGATTAGGTCAGGTTTGATGAACGACGTAGAAGTAGGGGTTCTCAACTCCTCGAAGACGGTGTACCCCAGTCGACGGAGACGTTTTGCAGATATTGTACAAATACAATAAATACATATACCGCCATATTATATATTTTGACCGTGTAACATATTCAGGGCAACATTCGCCGGTGATGACAAATGACTTACGTAAAGCGGTGATACACAGTCGGTTATGGAGTTCTTTACAAATGAGATCCAAATAATAACTTTCTGCTTTATATGGAGGTAATGGCATTTGGAAATATCATGTCCTAAATGCTTGATGAGTGTGAAATATTCACTGCAAACTTTCCGTCATCAACCAAAGTGGCACAATCAGTGTGTAACTGCGTTGTGGCTCGTCACTGTTTCGCGATGCATCATAGCGAAAGGGTTGAGGATTATTGTGCTCGTGCACTTAGAGTTGCTGCTAGCTAAGTTTTTCCTTTTTGTCGGCGTTTCTTTTTTCGACGGTTATTACAGTTGGTTGAATATTTAAGTCGTTGTTTGTTAGTTGCGGCATGCTACTAATGAGCTTGACCACCGAATTTCACACCCAGTGAAATTAGCTCCGCTGGATCTTCGTTTGATCCTGCTAGAAGATCCAGTTTCCTATCAACCTGTTCGGTTTGAATGACTGTTTTTTTCCTTCTTACAGAATCGTGCTAGCCACTTCTTGCCATCAAGGGTCAGGATCCACATTATTTTCCGATTGGACTCGATGACCTTCTTGGTAGGTGTAGTAGAATCAACAAAGGTGGGTCGGAGTTTCCTATATCTGCTTTGCGATTGTTTGCGCAGGGGTATTCTGGTTGGCTACACCCTTTATTTTGTGGCTCTTCGACGATATTTTTATCCCTGTCGTCTGGCATGTACTGTATGACCAACGTTTGGGTCTGTAAGCAGAGGTGATAGTGGGCTTCGTGACTGCAAAATTACGCAGTCAGGCTGCCCTTGAGTGGCTTTGTGACACATGGTACATAAACTGAAATGCCGTTCCCCGATTAACGATGCAGCCAGTTTCGACCAGGTGGGCTGAAACAGCGTTTTCGATTGTGCCTCTATATCCCATGATCAAGCAATTAGGGCGACTTTCAATGGTCAGCTCCGACAGCTACCGCGACACAAGACGTGCCACACGTGTACTCGAGATCACAAAAATCAAAGACGAGTTCTACACTGACAGATGGTTCTGCAGGTGTAGTGAGGTGAAGTTGAGAAATTTAGGCTAGCTTAAAATGGGTCTAACCGCTGTGGAAAGACCTCTGGTCAACATGCGCGTTATCGAGTCATTTTTTAAAGGTACTTCAAAGTACCATGCTGTTTTTGGCTATTTTTCGGTTTTGTTATGTACACTGTGCGGAACAAATCAGTCAGCCTAACTATGTTTTTCAGTGTTTCTAGTTGCCTACATTTTGGTTCTAGTATATCTTGGGAGCATAATTTTCTATATCCTGAAGTGAGACAGCTGACAAGGGACAAAAGAGCTGGAAAACTGTGAAGCTTCGTATATTATATACCCTTGTTTGTCTTGTGGTAAACATTTCAATGAAATGCAGCCAACGGTTCGTCCGGTACTTAGTAAGCTTAGAAAGGAAATCCGATCCTTCTCTTCCAAATGATGCTGGGACTTGTGGCCGTACTACAGGTATTGGATCGGTTTAGGGTATCCCTTGTCAACAATGCAAGATATCTCGTCACCATGTCTATGATAATGTGAGGATTTTAGTATATCTTACGTCAGTTCTTCCTTCTCAATTTTAGCCTTGCAGATAACAACTCACAGTGGATCTGGCAGTAGCCTGATGGATACTCCGTTTGGCAATAATGTATTGAAGCAGCACTATACATTAAAATTGAGAAATGAGATCGTTCTTTAGTTTGTCTGTTGCTACGCACATGGAATCTCTTTCAATCTTTTATGGGTAGTTCAAAGCTTTATGACGGAAATATTTGTGAACAAGTGATGCATGATTCCATGGCTGAAAGTGCTTTGTCTCACTATATCCTCTAAATGAAATGTGTCGCGCAGACTTCTTGTTCGTCACTAGGCTTCTCACCATCGGATAGGTTCAGGTATTCCAGCCAAGTATAATGTTGTAGCATAGTGGAGAGAATTGGTAATATTAACGTTCGGGTGCATTGGAAGTCCCGCTTAGCGAATTTTTCGCCACTCCTACGAATATGGTGCGATTGAGCTATTTGGTTGCAAAATGTTTTCGTATATCCCGAATTGACAGGAGAGTGCTGTGTGCTTATCTTTAAGTTGGTTGTACACTATGTGCAGTGTTACAGGCTTGACATCCTCTAGTCTGCTAACGGTCGGTCTACCGAGGACGCCAACGTCAGTTTGTGCTGTTGAGAACAGGCACTCAAGTGTCCTCTCGAATTACGTTTACTTAAGAACACCATAGATGAGTGAGATTCATGTGAGTCTACCGTGAAAACCAGTTTGGTATGCAGATGAAGTTGCATTATGTCAGAGGCGTTCTTGTATGGCGCACGCAAACCGTGACTAACTGCTGCATGCATGCCTTATCGCAGAAATGTCTTTTTTCAAATAAATTTTAGGTGTAAACACTTGATACACAACAGCGTCCACCGGAAACGGTCCCTGGGGAGAAGAATCTTCAGAACTTCCAAATTGTAATGCCAGTTTTAACTGTCAAAAAGCCTAAGAGCTGTCGATAGAGTGACATGGTTGTCAACTTCTCCTGAATAGTGACAGTTGTCAGTAGATATCCTGATAAACATGTCTACCCCCGGGCATGTCTCCTACTTACCGAACAGTTATATTTCATTAAATTTTATTCGGCATTCAGATGGATTGCAAGAGAAACAATGACCTGATGTGACAGCCACACAGTGGTAAAGTAATACTGAGTGAAATTTTAAAATTTCCTGCCTTGTTATGCGGACAGCATGAGATGTCATTTGAATTTTGGAATTCCAATGTATGTTTATCGACAGCTTCATTTTTCAGCCTTGTGCCACAACAAAACATTTCTGAACAAGTGTCTCCAACATCTAGCGTTGCTTCATTCACTTCTCACAATAATCCAGGTCGTCCTCAACAGCTTAGGTAATGTCGCGAAATTCATCTTGCTGGAGGAATTGAAGCAGTCACGGTATGAGGCTTCCGAATATCCGAAATTCGGATATTCGATTGGCGCTTTCTAGTTTTAGGTAACCCAGCCCTCCAGCTTCATTCGGGCTGCACAGAAGGTATGTATTTAAGGGAATTCGCAGGTGAACGATTAATTTTTCTAATAAATTTTACAGATGGAAACCTCACCATCTTTGGAACGTTTTAAAAAGATGTAACAATTGGTCATGAACTGTACGTCTTAACGAAGCAGTCAGATCATTTGCCAATCATGAAATGCGCCTTCCTTACCTGAGTGGCCAGAAGTAAGAGCAAGTCAACAGTGAA
Organism: Opisthorchis viverrini; assembly: GCF_000715545.1. Taxonomy (NCBI): domain Eukaryota; kingdom Metazoa; phylum Platyhelminthes; class Trematoda; order Opisthorchiida; family Opisthorchiidae; genus Opisthorchis; species Opisthorchis viverrini. Next base: position 335,012 of record NW_008752014.1, on the reverse strand, counting down.
TTGAAGGCAATCACGTTATTCATTTAAGCGCTTACTACAGTAGTGTTAGATATATACACATTTATCGTAGGAGATTTATTATGCTCGAAATAGTGTCCTCTGAACTGAAAAACTTTATACAAGCAAAATAACAGGATGTTATTTCTAGGACCGAATGATCAACTTTAGCGTCTGCTTGTCACGGTGTATTTTCTCTGTGTACGTATGTCTCACGCTACTGGAAATGTACCCAGTAAGTCTGCCTTGTAGTGAAGCATTCTGTTAGGCAACTCCGAAAGCCCAGTGACGTTGTGAACGCTTTCATCTCATCGGTCACTAGCACTGCACCTCATGATTTTAGTAACCGAGTCCGAATGTGTAGGGATTTCTTTTCAGCGTAATTCCTGAACTGAGAACAGACAAAATTTTTGAATTTATGGTTGCAGGTTTTAATTCAAACACGTTTAGAAGTCACCACATCCAAATATATGGTACAGTAGAATAACATTCCTTTTGAAGGGATCGACGATGGCGTAGAAGAATGTGTTGGGATGCCGTACTGTCGATGGAAAAACCACACCTGTGTCATCCTGGAAAAAGAACGGAAAATTGAAACCGATCCAAAGCCCTTATAAGTAATATTAAGAATGACCACATTGACTCAGCCCAAAATGTCTTTGTTAATTGAACTGCTTATAATGAAAATCAGCAGTTTATCAGAACGTCAAAAGCTCAACCAGGTGGAGTTGTTAACCTACAGATAGATGATTCTTACAGTCTTTGGACAGCAGGAAACGTTAGTGCGAAAACTTATTATGAAATTCAGTCTTTTCAAACTCTTTACCGATAATCATATGGCGCTACCTAAAAGTCTATGGAAACCCTCCCATCATCCTTTACTGATTTCATCTTTTTTGGGACGGATCCCCGTGTATTTCCCAATCTTATTTACTACTCAAAAACCGAAATTTACGTAAAAGTAATGTGCTGGTGATAACGGCGTACTAAATTGAATCCCAGCAGAATTCCTTTTATACCGTATTATTTTCATATTGATTTTTTACTCGCATAAAAAACATCAGTCCGCCTGAATTAGACCCAATAAAGATGAAAAAAGAAACACTGTGGGAGATAAAGAAATCTAGCATTTGTCTAAATATAGAGAATAGAGACACTCCGATTCTCTCCACTCAAATGGTACCCCTGGATATGAACTGAAAGAACAAACGTTCGTAACATCGGTCTTTGTAAATTAAATTCAATCATGGAGTTAGGTTACGCAGATCTACCATTCTAGGTAGATTTTATAAACAGCCGAGAAGGCTTACATAAACTTCAATCCACTCTGTCAAGTCACACATTGTCAGTCCCTTATGTTCGACTACTTGACTGGCCAGAAATAGTGCCCTCCGTGTTTCTTGTGCATTCGTTTCCTTGTGGAACATTAGGTTTAATTGTGCTGAAGTCCACTGATTTTTTAATAAACTGACTGAGTCTATTAAAATTTCGCGTTCACCAAATACCCTTAAGGGACCAGACCAAAATGGAGACTTGTGTGTGTTGTTCGAAGAAACAGCATATATTGACAGAGAGGAAAAGCAGAGCCTCAGCAAAGTAAAAGTGCTGCTCGCTTGGCAGAGAGTAATAACGTTTAATAGTGTAATGTGGATTCACACTCTTGAGTTTAGTAAGAAGCCATCTTGGTTTACTACAACTGGTTGGTTTACTACCGCAGACAATGGTCAGATTGAAACAACTGGGGGTGAAGAAGACGAGCGCTGGTGAACCAATAGCTGCAAGGGCAACTGACATTTCTGGGTTGCCAAAGGCCAGAAAGTCAATTTGTTTTAGCGACATACACTCATTTGCAATCCAATCTGGTTTTGACGGGATACTAATCTAGAATCCACCTGAGTATCTAGTCTCTATGAATCTTGGGGTGACTTATTGTAAGGGTTTGGCTGTAAATCCCTATATGTCAGCAGACACTTGGATCTAATTGCGAGACACTGCTCGGTACCCATGGATTAGTGCTCTGGCTGGCTTGATAGCGTTTAAACAAGAGAGTGCAAGCAGCAATGCTGATCACATAACAGATGCGTTCGGAGCCACACCGGGATCTTACTAAGTTTTAACCGCATTGGACAATGTGACGTCTCAAACACTGCGTGCCCCGCAAGAAAGCAGAACGTGGCCACCATCGCTTCCCATTTTGTTTTGGACATTGCTACTCTCGCTGTCATTTTTGTCTTGTTAATCACGCTAAGCTTCAATCCCTAACGCTGCTTATCAAACAAAAGCATTATAAAAATATCCGCCCATCTAATGCGCAGGATTCGAAGTATTCTGAATATACTGAATCACAAAACACGCAAGAAGCAGTCCCAGTTGTCTACAGTTCTCGCAAGCTATTGAAAATTTCATTTTTAATTCACTTTGAAAAAGTCTCACTTCTAAAAAAATCCGTTGCTTTTTTAGAAAATAAACTTTGTTCATACACAATGTACTTCTTTAAAACTACGCTAATAGAACAAGTAAGCTTGAATACAAAACCATCTTCAGTTAGGGCTTCACCTGTGAAGCAGATCTGAGGAGCTGCGTAAACATTCAGTATGATGAGCAATACCGACTGGATTAAGTGTAAGCGTATCAAAATAATGATTATCTTGATCTTATCACTCATGCCAGATGAAGAATGATAAAGCAAACAAACTTTATACAAGGTTCAGACCGGTTAATCACGTAGATCTCAGGTTTCTTTGGAGCACAGTCACCAAATTGGGTAAAACAAAGAAATTTCCGCCCCTGTATAGTCGGTGAAATAGTTGAGAGCTGTTTCATCTTTAATGGAGTAAAATGGTAGCATTTTTTGAAGCTCCGTAGAACGTTCTTGTATTACTTGTTTGTAGGCATATACGGTGAATTTAATAGTTGGTAAACATGAGGTTTCAAGGTCGTCACTCAAACCTTTTGAAGTTTGATTAACGTATTATCCTAAACTAACTCGGGTTGATAGCAAAAGTAGTCTTCCAATAGTGTGCCGGTGGGAAGGGGGTTTTAAAGTTCCCCAATAGCACAAAAATGACTATATTTTGTCTACAAGCATTGCCAATTATTCCATCCGCAATTTATCGATGCTGATCTCTGACCACTGTCGGTAAGCATTGCCCAGTTGTTCGAACTGGTTCAGAGACACACAGCATCCATCGTCCCTGGACGTCACCTGCCACTAATTTCGTCTACAATGCATCGTAAAACTTATTGAGGGAGGCTGACTTCCATACTTATATCCTTAATAGCAAATAGTGAGGAGTGTCGTTAACTTCAGGTAATACCAATTGTTTTGTTTGGGAATTCAAAGGCACACGACTGGCTAATTGGCTACAGAATGATATATGAATGCCGTAGTTTAGGTTCTGTGCTGCAACACACCGCATCAGATATACTTCTGAAGCCGCCCGCCATAACAATTAACCCGCTCTATGCTCTTTGTTTTACACCCACCTGCATTCCACTAAGCGTTGAGGCGGAAAGATCGACAAAAGTGCTCCTGGATTATTTAGGAGTTTCCCCATTGCTGTCATATTAGTTCTACGTTGTAATGCGCCACCAAATGGCAAACCTAAAATCTTATCTAGCATTTGTTTCAAGACAGTAGGTTAGTGAAATCTCTTTTTGCGTTTTCGTGACTCATTCTATGGCAGGAACGGTCTGCTGACTTGCAAGTTGCATTGAGAAGATTTTTCTTTGATTGCAATGTATACCAACCTCAACAATAGCTCGTCACCAAAAGTAACCAATTTCGCATGGCCGAGCATTTTCATCTCACAAGTACAGCATGGCAAAACCATCGCATGGGGTAACAGGCGACAGCCTTTTGAAACCTCGAATAATCCTGACCCACAAATCCATACAAACCACATGGTACTTAAAATGACTCGCGCATTACCTGGGTCTGTTTCGGTTATTTCAGAATTCCCTTCTGTTTGAACACAAACCAGAAACTTAGGTGATGCTGTTTGCCAAAACTAAAAGGCGCAAAGAACTGGTTACATTTACGGTGGAAATACGAACAGTTGCACAGCAAATTTATTGAGTGGAACTTTCCGCTTTTTCGATCGGTAGTGGCTTTCTCTGTCAGGGGAACAAACTTTAACTTGCTTCTCAGAAACTCTATAAGACTGCTGTTTATCGTGAGTTCGGCTTTTAGCAAATGTTGCACACAGTGTTTGACCTTAAGGCATAAATTGAAACAGGACGCTATTATTTATATCCAAGCCAAGCAAAATTGCACCAGCTAACATCCGGTACCATATCAGCCACGTCGGAAATGACCCAAAGATTAACAAAATTTGTTCATTAAGTACAAACACGTATGAGATTTTGACTGGTTTTGAATAGTTTGGTCTGTTTTTCTCAGCCGACGGGCATAACATAAATTTTCTCGGGTTAAAATAGAAATTTGAGAGCAATTTTACGTTACCTTTATTACAAGTATCATTATCACTTCACTTATTATGCTAATTTGTATTGTAGACTTTGAGATTATAGTGCGGTTCTTTTTTCAACTAATAGGTTGAAAACTGTAGTCACTCAGGAAACATTTGATGTTGTGAAGTTGCGCAGTTTGTGTCGGATAGAAGCAATTGAAATAATTAGAAGTAACAATGTCGCTCAACTGGCTGAAGATAAATCGTGTTAAGCTATACAGTCTAAACTAGCAAGCCAATCAAATACAAGTTACTAACAAACAGATGACCATTTTACAAGCGAAACTAGGTATGATTGAAATTTTTAGATAATCAAAACAATCCACGGTGTTTTCAGTATAACCACAAAAAATGTGTGGTTCTGCTTACCTCAAGTTCTACTTTGTAGACTAACGATACAATCTGCAACTCCTTTGTGTCAGGGTTTTTCTGTACGCTGGGCATTGAAAGAAAGAAATTGCAAAGATAAGTGTTTTAATATCAGACCCATCTTCTGCCTTACCCTAAATAAAAATGATTAAAGATATATCTTTAAGAACCTATCCTTCTAATGAATTGATGGGATGTAAAATGAAAAAGCTGGTTTAAGTGGATTTTTTTGTGCGTAGTGTATGTTCGTATCTAAACTTTCTTCCTGAAGCATAAATACATAGAAGGAGTCGTGCTTACGACTGTTATTATATCAGAGAGCAGTAATCAACTATTTTCAACTCTCATACAGTTGGTCTCTCCATCAGAACAATCAACGGAGTCCACTTGTGAATCTTCATGATAACCTATAATCCTATTTTTACCACTTCTGACACAACACCAACCTTTTGCAACTTACCGGATGTCGAACTTTTTCTGATCGAAATAGCATCAGCCAAAATTTACGCAAACCGTCTCGTTAGATCCCAATAAATTGGTGAGTCTCACTCCTGTGACAAACTGCTTGTATTCCTAAATATGCACAATCAGCGCTCGCTTAGATGACCAGCCACACACTTTGCGGCATTTACTTTTGAAAACACTTTTACCAACAGTACCAAGACATCACATCTTTGCGCACGTATTTAAAGTTCTTTTATTCAAGAACCTAACGAAAGAGATTGTCACGTTTCCTTGTATGACACTACTTTTTTCTGACTGCATCAAGAACCAACATTTCAACGTTTTTTAATGACATGCTGAAAGAAATTTGGCGAAACTGATTTCGTCAACTGAATGGCGTACGTCTAACAACGCTTATCTGACGGTGAACTAGAAGACAAAGGTTTATATATAGCATTTCCTGATATCAAGGCACCACGCATTCAACTCAACGCTAGTTGTTTACCTATCTGCACGAACTTCATTCCGACTACTTTTCTTCAGTGCGCATATTTGTACGAAATAACGGAAATTGGCAACACAATTCACAAGTGATTTTTTGCACATCTGGTACACATTCTACAGGGTCCATAAAAATGAACCTCAGGCAACCCAACTTAGATATCTTAGAAAGCCAATTGATACACCTAACAATGTACGATACTACCACCATTTCATTATCCCCCTACTTGCTACACCTAAGCGCACCTTGATCAATTGATTTGTCTGGTTGCACCTATTTGGCTCCCATCACCCTCGTTCAGGGCACATTGGGTGTGCGTCACATCCTGTAACGTTCTCACCATTTTAACTCAAAATGACTCTGGTATCCTGAAGAACCCTGTCATCCTAAAAAGGCCAAATATGAAACTCAGCGTTGAATTTGCCGTCGTGTTTTGCAGCACTATGGGTAATCCAATGTACGCTGTCGCTGAAATCGGCACCAGGATCCCCAGGACAGCGGTACACCGTCTTAAACCAGCATCTACCAAAATGATTGTGTTTACCTTTAGCTCACATCTTTAATTCCTCGGAATTTTTATCACCGCTAACGTGCAAAAGATACGGTAGACAATTGTCTGTCCCATTTCCGCTTGAGTGATTATATCGGTCCCCAGAACATCACCCACAGTGTGAATAAGATTGCAGACAGCAATGAAAATATCTGTCCATCTTTTTCTTGTTCATTAACTCCAAACCACTTTGCAACTGGTATTTTTTTAGTACCGATCCATTCAGATATACTTTCTTCCAAAAGTTTTTTGTACTGGCGAAACTAGGAAGACTACCGCAGAACGAACTAGAATGTGAGGCATGTTAAAGCCCTATATTGGCCACCCTTTAGGCGTTCCTTGAGTGTCTTATATGTATGTGTTCTCCGAGGAAACTTAAAGTTGTTGGAGACCCCCAAACAACTAAAGAAAAGGAAAAACTTCTAGCCTATTACAACAATGCACTCGATGACTACTTGTCGTTAAGTAAAGAGGGTTTTTGTCTTACTCGGTCGGGGAAATAACAGACGGCCTTTCCCAAAAACTATATACTATTTAAAATAATAGTTTTTTTCAATAAGCCCTTTGGCCTTGAAACAGTATCCAAATATTCCAATGGCTCAACAATTAGGAGTCAGGCTATCTAAAATTCCGCCCACGTCTATACTGATGAGATCTTGCACGTAGAGTTCCTACTAAATTTGAGCCAAACATTTGATGATTTTGTATCATGAGATCATTTTCACTAAGAAGCCTTGTTCTCCAGGCACATATCTCAAATTTTTCGAAAATCTTATCGGTCACACCTGAATGATGTATCTGATATAAAAGGCAGTCTTATTTGGATCACCTTACGAGGAAGCACTTGTGTTAATGGCTAATAATTTTACCTCTTTTTCAAAAAGCTATTGCGTTGCTTGCATAAAAATGGTTACATTTTAATTCTGTAGGGCCACAGGCTCAAAAATTTTGTTCTTCATGGCTTCCACTGCTCGATAAAAGTAAGCAATTGAACATTCTACCAAGGTTTGATTTACCAAAAAAGACAGCTGATGCCATTGTTTCCAAACATTAATAGCCCATCATTTAGTTCAGTTATTATGAATTTTTATGCATTCATTGAAAATGGTTGCGTTGTTTCTAGAATCCACCTTCACATCGCAGTTTTCTAAACAGTCGTCTTCTTGTCATTGTCATTTGTCCACCCTATAGGTGAAAAAGCACAAGACTCAATTTTCATTCTTGTTAGAGCTCGCCAGCAGTGCATATATGTGGCCGTGCGGATTTGAACTCCAAACGTCTGACGTGTTTGCAGGTTCACCTACTCAGACTGCTGCTGAGCCCCAACAACAGGGGAACTTCAATATACTGTCTGCTCTTTCCCTGCGGACTAATCAACATAATCGCAGCTGAAAGATCGTTTAAGTAACCGTGCTGTCAATCTGAATAAATTGTTGTTCTGTTTGAGCAATTTTCGGTAGACATATTAGGCATTAACAAAGCAGAACACACAATAAAATTTTCCTCCGACACGTCTGCCAACCAAATTTCAGATACAATCGTATATGCAAGTATTTTCATGACAGGTTTCACACGTGTTGAAATTTGAAATATTTTAAGGCTGAGCTCAAAACGTCTTTGTTATTTACCTCTCCCAAAACGATATACTGAGTTGCCGTGCCCTGGCAGGCGGCAGACGCAAGGCCGGTACCGTGGTCGATAACAAATAGCGAGAGAGTTCCAGTTTATGTGAGTGAAAACCCTCAAGTCATAAATGTTTATTCCATTACAATGGTTACTCATCAAAGATTTGGGATAAAACAGGTAGGATACTATCAAAATGGGACAACTATCGTGCAAGATAAACAACAGTAGCAATACCTCAATAAATCTCTATACAGCTTCCGAGTGAACTCAATGTACACGTCAATATTTTCTTCACTCTGGCACAATTCACCACCGATGCATACGTGGGCAAATAGCCTGAAAAGAAACTCGGCTCGTTGGGCCGCACTGACTTCCGAAAAAGGATAATGTTCTTCATCTAGGAAAAACTTTTGAGGCAAAACTACATCAAATCATTTCCACTCACTTTTCTGAGTTCATCAGACACTAGAACTGACTGAATCACATCGTCGTAACATTTCTTTATCATGCCGTTTTCGCGCGCCGTCAAAGCCTTTATTTTACTGCAGATTGTCATCTCTGTTGATCCACATGGAACTTTCTCCACTAATAATTGCCTGTATTCTGGAACTTACGTACCGAAGTTCACTTGAAAAGTGGATAAACAAACCTGCTAACCCATCTTCTTTCAGTGCACGAACAACTCCCGGTGACTTGAGTAAACACTTGCACACTTTATGATAGAATAAACCAACTATACCCCAATGAATATATTATGGTCATACAGCTTGAAGTTTTCGTCAAAGCTGAAAGTTCGAGCGTGCAGGCGACCTTTCATTGACCTAGTTTATTGGCACATCCTGAATATTCTCTTCCGAAGATAACAGTTTCAATACCATTTCATTAAACTTTCGATGGCTCCTTTTGAAGTTATGCTGGGATACGTTCGACCTTTAAGCTCGGTGAACGAAAATGCGTTATCCCCCACGCAAAAGCCGGTGCGCGTCATCGGTTTGCAACCTATAAATTGGTGTTCAAGGTAGTTGTCAACATAGATGGCGTATTAAAACAATGGGACAGAACATTTTTGGAAAAGTTTACAGAAAAATTGGTGGAGCCAGACGAAGCCTTCAATTTCTTGCACAAAATATACCACAGGACCAAGGTGCTGTGGCAAGAGAAGCACCGTATTCGCCCTTTTGATCATCAAACAGTGTTTCAGCTTTCCGCTGCACTGCACCATGTGACTACGTAAGTGAGCCATTTTGTTGCTCAGTTACCAAAAGGCCGAGTCAGCAGGCAAACAGCCACTGTAGCTGCGACCAAAACACTCCCTCTTCCGGTTGCTACCTCAACCATTCTCTCCCGCTGGTTTAGGGATTTCCTTTCAAACGTATCAGTTGCCAGATCTGAACTGACAACCTATCTTGGTTGGAGTGGATGTATCAGAATGACAAAAGTAAAGTTCTGGGGAGGGTATGTACCACTGAGGCGTAAGCGTAAAACGGTCTAATCTTGCTTTATTATTTGCTGTACTGTTTCCATTGCCAGTTGCCTCAGCTAAGTGCGGGACGTAGAATTAATGGGCCACCTTTCCATTCGACAACATTTTAGCGCACAGAGCCAGTTGGACTTTACTCTACCCATTTCCAAACCCTTTTCTTGGAATTAGGTATCAACACCTCGCTGATGACCAGCATCATGCCACGTTATTTCATGAATGTTTGCTGGCATATAGGACTGATGTTATCACCTCGATTAGTGATGAAACATTTACAATCAAATTGCCCGCTCAGCGAATTGCTTTATTATTTGCTGTACTGTTTCCATTGCCAGTTGCCTCAGCTAAGTGCGGGACGTAGAATTAATGGGCCACCTTTCCATTCGACAACATTTTAGCGCACAGAGCCAGTTGGACTTTACTCTACCCATTTCCAAACCCTTTTCTTGGAATTAGGTATCAACACCTCGCTGATGACCAGCATCATGCCACGTTATTTCATGAATGTTTGCTGGCATATAGGACTGATGTTATCACCTCGATTAGTGATGATTTATTTACAATCAAATTGCCCAGCTCAGCGAACAAGCCAACGACCACCACTGTCAGATACGATGGTTGTGGTGGTTTTCTATCCCTTCCATCTATCTGCAGCGAAAAACCCCATGATCTACTCCCATCATAATTTTTCTTTCAGATTACCAACCATGGCCCCATTCCACTCATAACCCTTGTACTTTTGAACCAATACCTAAGTTCTGTGGTTCTCAATAGGGCTTGCTGGATTTTTCGGTAGATGGAAGTATCTAAACCGAGCCCGACTTTGAGGTGAGGATGAAACGCGGTATGCTCTCATCGTGAGGGATAAAATATTAGCCACGAGGAACGAGATTTTAAGAATATTGTGTTTGAGTAGGGTGATGAGGCCACTCGCCGCCTCGAGTTCTGATTCAACCCGAACATCTGGGTAACTTTCAACAACAGCCTCGATTCTAGAGAACAATGGCACTAACTAGATCGATCAAAGCGCTATTTCGGGCAGTCATTTAGTTTAGGCCAAACGCTTAGTATCAGAAAGCCTGTCAAAAACGTGTAAGCTTGTGCGCAGACAACTGAAAACTTTCTTTCATGTATCGAAAACAGTGAAAAAGGTCTGTTGTGCAACCACAACATTTAGCAGAGTTAGTGGTTACGCGCTGAATATGAACGAATGTGTCACACGAATGTCAAATCTCGAAGACTTTATAATTGCCTCGCTTGTGGTTTTTGATTTCACTAATCCCGGTATTGTGAATGGCTTCTTGGAAATTTTTCATCATTTCTCAGTGCTTCTTTTTCACAGCTTCTATTTTCTCACTACCTAAGAATGGTCTTATCCACTGATCCCTTTTCCGGTATGTTCGATATCTTATTCACTTCCGATTCTGATTTGCCTTTTCACAGCACCTAACGAAGCACTTGAAATGAATATAAGAGCAACTCCAGAACTCCCGGACATTGTGCGCTTGACCACGCTGACCATATGTGACAGGGGAAGCTTCGAATATTGTCCTTTGATGCTTTCTGATAGGGGCCCCTCGCGATTCCGCTCCTCAGGTGTTGAGTGTACTTTGTACAAAATGGACAAGCTCATTGAAGCTTGGCAGTGAGCTCGGCGTTTTGGATAAAACCGTAGACTAGAAGCATCACAATGCATGTTTCGCGAAACACTGTACAAGCATACCCATTCCCTTCAAATTTATCGGAGATCCGCTTACGAAAAACATGAACAGTTGAATCTTCTTTCAACGACAGAGGTGCACAAACGGGGCATACTATTAATGAGCCACACCCAATCTTGATTGGACAAAGCAGCGATTTATAGGAGGCTGTGACTAACTAACTCAAATGGTCGTTGACAACACGCGTGTATGCTCCTCCTTCGTTTTCCGACATCTAGGGCTATAAGACACTATGCATGGAAACAAATTACGGCTTGCTTCTAGGACCGACAGTCAGTGTCCTGCGTGGCAAATTTAGTGTTCCGTTGATTATATGGGCAGCATCCCTCGATAGGGCCAACAGCCGGCACTCACTTAGAGCCTACAGGTGATGTAGAACCCTGGACGGTGAACATGGAACCACCTACGGGCTCGGAGGTTTACGACTGCGTATGTCCTCTCAAGCACCATCGATCTCCTGGTCCGGATGAACTTCCACCCGCACTGTTCAAAGACGGGGGTGAAGTCCTCAGTCAGCGCCTGTCCGATCTGTTTGCTTGCATTTGGGAAAAGGAGCCTGCTCCAGACAACTGGGAAGAATCGGTCATAGTGCCCATTTTCAAAATAGGGGCGCGTAGTGAGTGTGGTAACCACAGGGGGATCAGCTTGACCCCGGTTGTAACGAGACCGTTAGATTCAAATGTAACCCGTCGCCCTACGGCGGCCCGCGAGAGACTGACTCGAGAGCAGCAAGCGGGATTCCGGCCTGGTAGGGGTTGCGCTGACCAAATCTTCATACTGCTTCAGGTACTAGAACAAAGCCATACGTATAAGCGACCCACGATTCCAGAATTCCTGGATTTACGAGGTGCATTCGACTCGGTTGGCAGTGCCCGGAGAGCTCTTCAAGAGCTTCCGTACACAAAGCGAGGTCCGTCAGGGATGCGCACTCTCTCCATTCCTTTTTAACTCTGTGATCGATGAAATAATGAGACGAACGCTGGGGGCTCCTAAACCCTGATGTTCAAATAGCCTGTGGAGAAAACCTTGTCGATCTGGAATATGCAGACGACATCGTTGTCATGTTCGAAGAGGAGGAAAAGGCGCAAGTATTCTTGGATGAACTGACCAAAGTCATCCCGTCCTTTGATATGCACTTTGCACCCACAAAGTGTAAGGTCATGCTTGTGGGCGTGCAGTCACTGAACATGCCACTTACAATCCAGGGAGAGGTACTTGAATCTGTGGAGCGTTTTAAGTATCTTGGATGTTGTATTGGTTCTGATTGTAGTGTGACAGATGAGGTGAATGCACGAATCTGCAAGGCTCGGGTCGCGTTCGCTAACTTGAGGCACCTATGGCGTCAGAATGGTTTATCCCTGAATCTGAAGGGACGTGTTTATCAAGCTACAGTACGGGCTGTTTTGTTGTATCGTTATGAGACTTGGACTCTTCGAGCAGCGGAACTGAGACGCCTTCGTGTGTTCGACAATCGTTGTCTCAGAGCCATAGCTCGCGTAGGTTGGTGTCGGCGAATCCTTAACGAGGCAGTTAGAAAGCGTGTTTTCGGTTGTGCAACGAGTACTTCCATTGAAGAATGTGTCAAGCACCAGAAGCTGCGTTGGTTGAGACATGTGTCACGTATACCGAACCATCGTTTGCCGAAGAGAGTGCTGTTTTCCATGCCCAACTCAAAGTGGCGTAAACAGAGTGGTGGCCAACCCTTGACTTGGCAGAGGAGTATGAAGGAGATCACGAAACGCTTGGGTGCTGTCGGTGCTACTCGCCTTCCAGGATAGGGACCGCGCAATCCTCACTGTACCTGGTTGGAGACACTACAAGATATGGCTGCCAACCTGTGTCAGTGGCGTTCTGGTTGCCAGTTTCTATCCAGACTGCCTGAGTGAATGTCTGGAGGTGTAGGCACCTCGGAATGATCGTGTTAAGCTAGCACCTTTACTCGTTTCTCTACACTAAGGCTTTCAAATAGATCATGGTTGTACGGCAGTGAAGCATTGGTGTTGAACACTGATGTCATACTGTCGATGATGATGATAATGATGATCCCTCAATCAGCCTGCAAATATTTGGGCTATTCCGGAGAATAGTGTCCTGTAAGTTTCGGGTGGCTAGAAGTCAACCTTTTAGATGCTACCACTATTACGTGCAGTAGTTGCATATACCGTTTGCTCACGATGAGCGCAATAATGAGATACTGCAGAAAAACAAGCGTTTGTCCTTTCCTCCCCTCAGATTTTGAGCCAGTGCCGAAATTCATGCGGCTGCTAAAATTGACAAAGGCACTGGATTTAACGCCTATAGTAGTGAGACGGAAAGGAGCAAAAAAATATAGAGTACACCTAGCGATAAATTGCATACGAAGCATATTAGACTCAACAGATCGGTGCACCAATGCACAACCGACTCTTTTGGCAGGCTTTTGTCTTTAGTGGCCATTTTATCGTGCTGTGCGGAGGTACTTTAAACGGCTGTTCTCCACCTTCAATAGATTTGGCCGCATCGGGATCAAAAGTGCTGATAAATTTATCAAGCTTATGTTTCGTAAGGATATAGAAGTAAAAGCTGGTTTCTTGTTGTTTCTACTGCAGGTACTGACCAATGCACACGTTTTGGCGCGAACGCAATGATTGGGGTTGCGAGATCTAAGCCACAGATTTAAACGTAGCTGCGAACCTTTCTAGATCGCAGGTTTTAAACATCTTTCCAGAAGCCGAACAGATATGGTAGAACATAACTCTTGCACAATTCTGTGTCGCGTGTCTTTAGGCTGCAACCTTGTCATCTGTGCCAGAGGGAAAAGAAGTGCGTGAACGGTTCCAGAAACCTTTGGTAGATTCATTCTGGTTGGTTACAAATTCAGGATGTGATACGTAGCCCGATGTTTATTTGAAGTATGCCTTACTAGGGAAATAACGTGACAGTTTTCTAGATTATATTAGGTTTCATCCAGACCTTTCATTTTCGTTCACGGTCGGCATGAGCTGATCTTTCACTCTGGTAACTGGTAGGTAGTCCTAGGTTCTGCAGCGGTTTTTCATTGAGTACATAAGTTTATGAGGTTCCTTGAAGTAAAAATATAGTGTAGAAATGTAAAATGTAACTCACAATTTAGAATTTTTTACTTCAGCTGATAGAAGGCTGGCTGTTGTGCCGTTTTTTCAAGTTTTCAGCTTTTCAAACACATCTTCTGCCTGAATTCAACGAGTGCCTTCTATCTCCAAAACATTCAGGGTCGTAAAGATTTATAATCCTACTGCCTGTCATCCCCAATAAATAAGTGGTTCACACAGCCGTCTAATATGTGATATATCTTTAAAGTGGCTATGTGCATGTTGCCGGAGAGGGAATGAACACCAAGTTCTTTGGGAGAAACATGCGATGCCATTTGCGTAAACGAAATACATTTATCAACCGACAGACGCTAACTAAGAGAACTTGAGTCCTGATCAGTTGTAGTGAGATACTCCAGGAACCAAACGGGCAAGAATCAGCGCAGCCTCGTAGCATATCACACACCGACTTCCTGAGCTCCCACATTGGGGTAGTTTTTATGACTAGATTCCCAAGGTCATGCCTAGTTGTGGCGCCCACAAAATATCTTCGCTTCTCCCTTAATTGGTTGCGCCTCACTGCTAGACGCCGAACCTTTACCACAAACACTTTACCGCGCACGCCTAACGAAAACTGAATAACAATTTATCTTACCGTGCATGTGTTGGCGCTTCACTGAGCGATTACGCATTTTCTCGCTTTGTAAGCTCAACCCCGGAGAAACGCCAAAATTCTGAAATCATACCTAGTTACCATACTGTTGCGCTGAATTTAGGCAATGTATCAGCGTAACCGTGGAGTTACGCTGTTTGTTCTTTCGTCCACTGGACTCCCCGGTCAGAAACTTATCCAGTGTGCTTCATAAAAGCATTCACAGTCAACTCGATGACACTTTTCTCTGAAATAATCTGTTTAACGTTAACGCGCAACTATAAAAACATTTCTGATTTTGAAACCACTGGGGGAAATCCGCAATAATGTTACCTATTTTGTTGTTCACACTTATTAACACCGACACCTCTAACCTCCTCTTCGAAGGCCTCTGAACATCGTTCAAGACGTATGTGGTGGTGCATGCTAAGTTTTCCAACCCTGGAAAACCCCATTTCTTGCCAGGGTTAAGGGTTTGTTGTCTCTCATGTACTGCAATCGTCGCTTTTCCTACTTGCTGCGGTACGCTTCTTGTATTCGCCAAAGCTGAATCGTTCTCTCAGAGCGGTACTAACACATCATACTAAACAAGGCCACTGTATCGGGTTAAGTGAACCCGACCCTGCGAAACCATCATGACTACCCAATAATCGTGCTTCCTATGGTTAGATATTTTCTAATGCAAACCGCTGCGCATAGAAATCAAAGAAGGAGTAAGCATCTGCACGTTTTATTATAGAGCCTCATTTTATCTTCAAGTCTCAATAAACAGTGAGGTTTTCCCGTTTCCTGACAAGCTGGTTTATGTTTCCAAATAGCTTTAGAATAATAAAATTATAGCGAAAGTCTAGTTAATCTGAATTCAAGCCATGGATGAAAGTCACGTTGAACAGCTGACAGCCTCTTTTACTTCCACAAATGCCGCTCAGTACGTGCACAATGGAATTTATTCCTAAAAAGCTTCAAAGTTTTGAGGGATACCACATCATTTTGTAGAATGTCTACGTTTAACTAATCGTTCTGCAAAATATCCACGTGAATAGTTTGAATGAGTGAATCTTCAAGGTCGGCATTCATTACCGGCCACGAATGCGTTGCCTAGTGGGATATGATATCGTAAATTGCAGCAAAGTTTGAAAAGATTATAGAGGAAGAAATCTGCAAACCCTGAAATTTCTGCAAAATATGTTGAGGTTCTACACCTGTTATTACTTCTCGCTATTTTTATCTTCTTTAGTGGTCAGATGCCTAAGTATGTGTTCAGTGATCTCCATAATTGCTACTCCGGGTAAACATCAACGGAGGCGCATTCAGTATTGCTGGATAAATCTTTCCAGGTTGGATTAATGCGAGGCTAGCAGATGTTTATAACCTATGCTAGTTTGTTGTTAAACAGAAGTGTGTTCCACTGTTACTTGCAAAATATTCCGCAGCAAAAGTGTCGTCGATCATGGCGAATGGTTGAAGCAACCTACATACGCACATGACCAGCATGTGGTTAGGGGTCTACGATGCCTATTCAACTGGCCATATGAAGACTAACTCAATCATAGTGGACAGCTGAGAGAACCTAGCGAGCATCCATCTACAATAAGAAAAAGTCATAGGTCCGAATGGCACGACATAGAGAGTTGAGTTGCACGGGTCCCTTCGATTAGTAAATATATTCTGCCGGGAAGCGTATGACCTTTTTGGTGGTCAGTATTCATTGGGCTATTGAGGGAGGCACAAGCTGGGTTATCGAAATACCACTAGGAATCATTCAGCTGACAAACAGGAGGCAACAATTCCCCCAGAGAGGGCACTTCAGTGGAATAAATCTCGTTGTTTACACAAAGCCATTTTCAACAGGTGACTCACATCGCGAGATTTCTCATAGCTTGTTTTCCACTGACTGCATCCTCCGAAGAAATCAAGACTTACATAAAAATGCACGGATCCTTATTTCTGGACGAATGTTCAAGGCTAATATGATGTGTATGAATCACATGAAGTCATCCGTCTGTTTCTTCAAGCTAGCGCCATACTGCCCTAGTCGTGGTAGCTAGAAATTCACGATTGTCGATTAGCTCCTCTCTGAAGCCGATAATAAGGAGATACAAACTACTGAAGTTATGCTTCTGCGAAGTTCAACATCATAAGGCACCTACTCGATTGGCTGTTAGGACGCACAACTTTGTGATTTCTGGACAAGCCGGAAGCTAATACTCACCACTTGGACAAGCATGAGGAGATGCACCGCATAGCGGATGAGGTTCACCATCACAAAAGTCGACGCGATATGATACGCGATGCGTTCCGCCGTCACCGATAATAATAGGCCGGTCACAAGGTACGCAAAAGCTCAAGCCTGTGCATCTCGACCGCCACCTGGTTTGGCGCGAACAATATTTTATCTCGATAAAAGATGGCCACTTGTAGACGTTTAATGGTGACTCAGCATGAATTGCTTCTGAACAATCAGCCGCTTAATGATGACTGTTGCCCTTCTTAGTCCCAGCCCCTTAAGCTTGTCCACCACCCGGTATACTTGTCTA
>NW_008752014.1:315987-317526 GCF_000715545.1 Opisthorchis viverrini | reverse complement strand
CGAACAATTTTTTATCTCGATAAAAGATGGCCACTTGTAGACGTTTAATGGTGACTCAGCATGAATTGCTTCTGAACAATCAGCCGCTTAATGATGACTGTTGCCCTTCTTAGTCCCAGCCCCTTAAGCTTGTCCACCACCCGGTATACTTGTCTACCCAGGCCTTCCAAGGCTGTTAGCTTTGGCTTGGGAATAAGTGTAAGGGGTACACCTTGATCCGCTAGGTTGTAATCCGACAGCCACCGAAGGTATATTTGGGAGCAACCCACAAAAAGTGTATGGAGTTTGTTTGCTGCAGATGAGGCATATCGGTTGAAAAAATGGAGCTATGCGTTCTCCAGCGCATATATCAACCGCCTGGGAGTACATGAGTGTTTGTACCACAAAGTATAGGTTAGTTAACCTAAGTTAACCTCATCTTGTTTGTTCCAACACTGTGATAGTGAGGTCGTGTGGTTCGTGGCCTCAGGTGCCTCAAAAGGAGGGAAATTGCATATATGGTAACCGAACATATAACATTCAGAAAGTAGCTGCCGCCCACTAGGATCCTCCGTCGGTCGCAGCAACATGACGTTTCAACATGACGTTACCGAGAGAGAATGGCCTCGACCTACTCCTCTCCAGCGCCGGTCTCCATTGGAGTTCCTCAAGGCTCCGTATTGGGACCACTCCTGTTTCTGATCTACGTCAACGACATCCCAGACGTTCTCGGGAGTCCACGTCTACTTTTTGCGGACGACTTGAAATCCTGGAGTACCAATGACAGTTCCCTCCAAATGGATGTAGACGCTGCCAAGCAGTGGTCGTTGGTCTGGAACCTTCCTCTGAATGATGAAAAGTGCGTCCACATGTCGTTTGAAGGAGACTCAGCGAACGCGTTTGTTATGCATGTTCAGAAAGGACCAGAAAATATCACGAGGATAGATGCCAAAAAGGATTTGGGCGTTTGGGTCTCCTCAAACTTGTCCTTCTCACTGCACCATGAGAAATCGGCCCAAAAGGCACTCGCCATTTTACGGATGATCCGACGCACCTTCTCCCGTATCACTCGCATGGACTTCCAAATACTCTATGGGGCCTACGTCAGACCGCTCCTGGAGTACGCCAACCAAGTTGTCTACTCAGGACATACAAAAGACGTCCCCCTCATTGAGCGTGTCCAGCAGGCCGCCACTAGAATGGTTGCCGGCCTCAAATCCGTGGACTACGAAACGCGTCTCGCGATGCTTGATCTCTTTTCCCTGGAGTACCGTCGCCTCCGAGAGGACCTAATTCTTACTTACGCCCTGTTTGAACAAAGCTTAGCAAACAGGTTTTTTACCGTTGACCCAGCAAACACCCAACGAGGACATAGTAAGAAAATTTTCAAGCTCAGGGCACACATATTTACTAGGCAAAACTTTATTCATTTCGGGTAGTAGCTGCGTGGATTGACCTTATGGTGATCCTTCTGACCAACGTACATTTATACCTTCTTTGTAACACATCATTACTCCAAATGTACCACTTTCTATCTCTCACTAAAATCTCAGCTTATTC
>NW_008752014.1:312444-312842 GCF_000715545.1 Opisthorchis viverrini | reverse complement strand
TTTTCTTTGCCCGCCACTTTTAAACCCTAACGTTCAGATCTCGTGCCATCTGATATGTTCTCCATAGGACATAAAGAGACCTTGTAATTTTAGATTCCTACCCATGCCACCTCAGGTGTGATGAACTTTACTCCATTATTGTTTACTGTTTACGTCACTTTCCTCTTCCCAATAATCACAAACCCCACCAGTCATGCCTTTATTCCGACTGTAATAGTATGATCATGCCCGACAGTATGCTACCCACTAGTTGGGAATAAATATTATTATTATTATTCCATCGTCAACAGGGAAACGACAAGGCCAACCGGTAACGGCGACAACTGTTCTTGGCCCCAACGTAGGTCGCCTTTTTCACGTTATGGATAACCTGACCCACAAGCGTTTCTGGTCGATAC
>NW_008752014.1:308626-312081 GCF_000715545.1 Opisthorchis viverrini | reverse complement strand
AATACAAAGACTTATTCCAACCTTCAGCTTTTCCAACGCAACTGCATCACGAGGTCACACACAAGATTCTCACCACCGAAAACCCTTTGTCATCGCATCCCCGTCGTTTAGCACCAGATAAGCTGGCTACAGCCAAACGTGAGTTTGAGCACTTGCTCGAGTTAGGCATTATACGTTCATCTAGTTCTTCTTGGGCAACACCACTTCACATGGTAGAGAAGAGGACGAGTGGCGATTGGCAACCTTGTGGAAACTATCGGGCGCTTAACTAGACCATCGTTCCAGACAAGTACCCTGTGTAGAAGACAGCTGGCCAACCGTGTGCTCGTGTTTCCAACCCTCAGTACAGCCGGTCNCCAATCCCCATATTTATTCCGCTTGACCAGATGAACTGAAACCTTGTTTTACTGAACTATTTTTGTAACTCTTACGGACTTTGGTCGGACATTGTGATTTTGCGGTTGCTCGCCGTCGATATCTGTTTGGTTGTGACGAAATCGATTTTGAGGCGGAGTGACCTGCGTTTATCCTCGGGCTGGTGATTGTACCGCCCTATTTTGTAACCCCACGGTATCTGCAGAAGAGAATCCGTTGGGGTTTGTTGAATATGTATATTATTATATTTGCAATAGTACCGTGATTCCAGAATTCGGGTTTCTTGGTCGTTTTCCTGGATTGGCACGCGTGACTCAAACTCAGAAAGCAGATAGCCGTAACACCCTGTATCCCACATACATTATTTCCCTTCGATCCTGGACGGGAAGACTGTTTTCTCGAAACTCGATCTTGTCCGTGCTTATAACCAGATACTAGTAGCCACTGACGATATACCGAAAACGGCAATTACCACTCCTCTCGGCTTATTCGAATTCCTCCGAATGCCCTTTGGTTTACGCAATGCTGCCCAGACCTTCCAACGTTTCATTGACCAAGTTTTACGTGGGTTAAATTTCGCTTACGCCCACATAGATGATGTTCTCATTGCCAGTAGTTTACACACTGAATATATGCACCATTTGAAAGCCGTCTTTGAGCGTTTTCGACAACAATGGTATCATTCTCCAAGCTGAGAAATGTGAATTCGGTGTACCTTTTCTCGAAATGCTTGGCCACATCATTGACCATAAAGGCATCAGACCACAACCCTCAAAAGTAAACACGTTGGCTGACTACCCCACCCCAACTTCCGTAAGACAACTGCGTCGTTTTCTGGGTTTAGTCAATTACTACCGTCGATTCATCCCCGAGTGCGCTCAACCTGCTCAACCTCTCACTGATTTACTTCGAAAGGGTGCTCGCAAGTTAGCTCTTAACGAACAAGCTCTCCTAGCATTCGACCGACTGAAATCCTGCTTGACTCACTCGACGCCCTTGCATTGCATTCCATCTGATCCACATACCAAGTTTTACCTCGCCACAGATGCCTCGCAAGAAGCAGTCAGACAATGAAAGATGCAGAATTTCAACCTCTCTCATTCATTTCGAAACGTCTGCAGCCCGCACAAACCCCTTACAGCACGTTTGGGCGAGAATTATTAGCTATATATCTGGCAATACGCCATTTTCGACATCTTTTAGAGGGTCGATATTTCTCAGTTTTGACGGACCATAAACCATTGATCTTCGCTCTCCAAAGTACGTTCGATCGATATTCTCCCCGAGAAATCCGGCAGCTGGCATATATACCTCAATTTATGACTGACATCCGTTATATTGAAGATAAATCAAATATAGTTGCTGATGCACTTTCACGTATGCAGATTGATTCTTTAGGCTTTACGGAGTTTCCCTTATCTGAACTGGCTGTACATCAAAAGAGGGATACCGAACTTGTGCAGTCGTCTTTTCCATCGCTAAAGTTACAACAACTTCCTATACCCAATTCAACCGAAAGTGTCACGTGCGACGTCTCCACAGGTTCTCCCAGACCATTTATACCTGCTTCGCTCCGTTGGGTGATTTTCAATCAGTTACATAATTTGTCGCATCCAGGTATCCGAGCTACTCGGAAGCTTATCAGCGATAGGTTCGTGTGGCCTAATATGAATAGGGACATCACTAGGTGGGCTCGTGAATGTATTGCGTGTCAAAAGAGCAAAGTCCATCGACATACTGTTACTCCTCTCGGTCATTTTTCCAGTCCTGATAGTCGGTTCAGCCATGTTCACATAGACCTTGTTGGCCCGTGGCCTCCGTCACACAATTTTTCGTATGTTTTCACATGCATTGATCGTTTTACACGCTGGCCTATCGCCGTGCCGATCAAAGACACACACTCCGAAACCGTGGCTCAAGCTTTTCTCGAGTCATGGATTGCCCATTACGGAGTACCAACAACAATCACTACGGACCGCGGCCCACAGTTCCAGTCTTCGCTCTTTCGAGACCTTAGCCGTCTCCTTGGCTCGACGCACATCCACACTACCGCTTACCACCCGTGTGCCAACGGTTTAGTCGAGCGTTTCCATCGGCAGCTGAAGGCAGCATTGATTGCTCACGGTAATCCTCAAAATTGGACAGAGCATCTCCCGCTCGTACTTTTGGGGATCCGATCTGCAGTGAAAGAAGATTTAGGCTGTTCGACCGCCGAAATGGTTTACGGCAGCCCTCTCCGACTCCCTGGTGAGTTTGTCGCTGAGCAAAATGAAGCAGTGAGAATAGACCCAACAATGTATGTTAATCGTTTACGCTCCTTTGTGAGACATCTTAGAGCTCAACCAACGCGTTTACATACTCGTGCATCACAAATCTCTCCAGTGCTACAATATTGTGACTTCGTTTTCGTTAGGTTTGATCAGGTGAAGAAACCGTTACAGCTACCGTACGTCGGCCCATACCACGTTATTTGGCGCTGACCTAAATATTCGTCACAGACAAAGGAGGTGTTCAAGATACCGACAGCGTCGATCGACTAAAAGTAGCGCACACTGATCCCACCGTATATTCTCCTATCAACCAATCACAACGCTTATCCCTCCCTCCGCTTAACACAAACGACATAGCAACTCAAAAGCCGGATAACTTACAGCCAGTGGTTCATACTCTTTCTGGTAGAAAACATAGCCAACCGGATAACTTACAGCCAGTGGTTCATACTCTTTCTGGTAGAAAAGTTACATAGCCAACGAAGCTGCACAGTTAAATATCTTAGAAGCGTTCCTAATTGAGCGGTTATTTTGTTTATGCAACGCTCTAGGGGGGTTCTATGGTGATCCTTCTGACTAACGTACATTAGTGCTTTCTTTGTAACACATCATTACTCAAATTGTACCACTTTCTATCTCTCACTAAAATCTCAGCTTATTCCCCTTCTCTTCATACCGAATAACTTTTGTTTAAATGAACACAAAAGAAATATGACACAATACAAATTCTGTACCTCGTGAAAGGCGTGTTCCCCTCCTGCTGTGTCGAATTACGCTGGCAGTGAATTAACGAACGGTGATCTACCTTTC